>NW_012326039.1:0-1339 GCF_000151885.1 Dipodomys ordii
GAAAAAACTGAAGAAGCAGAGGCAGTAGCAGAAAAAAAAGAAGATGCAGATGCAGAAGGAGAAGCAGAAGGAAAAGCAGAAAAACGAGAAGGAGAAGGCGAAACACAAGGAGAAGCAGAAAGAGAAGCAGAAGAAGGAGCAGGAGAAAGAAAAGCAGCAGGAGAAGCAGAAAGAGCAGCAGAAGGAGAAGCTGGAGATGCAGAAACAGGAGAAGCAGAAGCAGAAGAAACAGGAGAAAAACAAGAAGCAGAAGCAGAAGGAGAAGCAGAAACAGAAGGAGAAGCAGAAAGAGAAGTAGGAGAAGCAGAAGAAGCAGAAGCAGGAGAAGCAGAAGCATAAGAATCCGAAGAAGCAGAAGCAGAACCTGAAGCAGAAGGAGAAGCAGGAGAAGCAGAAGAAGCAGAATCTGGAGAAGCAGAATGACAAGCTGAAGGAGAAGCAGAAGCAGAAAGAGAATCAAAAGCAGAAGGAGATGCAGAAGAAGTAGAAGCCGTAGATGTTGTAGCAGAAGCAGAACGAGAAGCAGAAGGAAAAGCAGAAGAACAAGAAGGAGAAGGAGAAACAGAAGGAGAAGCAGAAAGAGAAGCAGGTAAAGCAGAAGAAGAAGAATCAGAAGGAGAAGCAGAAGAAGGAGAAGGAGAAGCAGAAGAAGATGCAGAAGAAGAAGCAGGAGAAGCAGAAGAAGCAGAAGCAGAAGGAGAAGAAGAAGCCGAATCTGGAGAAGCAGAATGAGAAGCTGAAGTAGAAGCAGAAGCAGAAGCAGAAGAAGAAGCATAAGCAGAAGCAGAAGCAGAAGAAACAGAAGAAGCAGAAGCAGTAGCAGTTGCAGCAGAAGCAGAAAGAGAAGAAGCTGAAGGAGAAGCAGAAGTAGAAGGAGAAGGAGAAACAGAAGCAGAAGAGGAATGAGAAGCATAAGGAGAAGCTGAAGAAGCAGAAGGAGAAGCAGAAGGAGAAGCAGAAGCAGAAGAAACAGCAGAAAGAGAAGCAGAAGCAGAAGAAGATGCAGAAGGAGAAGCAGGAGAAGCAGAAGAAGCAGAAGCAGAAGGAGAAGTAGAAGAAGGAGAAGGAGAAGGAAGAGCTCGCAGAAGCAATAGGAGAAGCAGAAAGAGAAGTAGAAGCAGAATGAGAAGTAGAAAGAGAAGTAGGGAAAAGCAGAAGAAGTAGGAATAGCAGAAGCGGAGAAAGAGAAGATGATGACGAGAGAGATGAGAGATGAGCATATGAGAAGCATAATGAGAGTCTAAGGAGAGCTAAGTGAAGCATATGGAGAAGCAGTAGAAGCTGAGAAGCTGAAGAGGAGAGCAGAGCAGATGAAAAAGAATATTCAAAGAAGTGAAGT
>NW_012326040.1:0-1339 GCF_000151885.1 Dipodomys ordii
GTCACCACTGGTAGTAACCGATGAGTGTTCCATACTATAGTCCCCATGACTGAATTCCCACCAGAATGAAGTCCTTCTTCTAAAGTAGCCCAGCTGGAGTCCATGACAAGTGGTCCCTCAGAAAGAGATCCCCCCACTGTTCTCTGGGCTTTAGTACCCCCGGCTGAGTTTATGCAGTGTCCACGGCTGTGTCCCTTGGCTGTGTCCCCCCGCTGAGTCCCCACAGTGTACCCCAATATGTCCCCCACCTGTGTCCCGCTATTCCTCGCTGTGTACCCCACTATGTCACGCTATGTACCCGCAGTGTCCCGCTGTGTACCAGCAGAGTCCCGCTGTGTCCTATCTGTGTCCCACGCTGTGTCCAGTTGTGTCCCCAGCTGTGTACCTCGCTGTGTCCCACTGTGTCCACTGCTTTGTACCCGCTGTGTCCCGCTGTGTCCCGCTGTGTCCTCGCTGTTTCCCACGCTGTGTTCTGCTGTGGCCTCGCTTTTTTCCCTGCTGTGTCCCGCTGTGTACCCCTCTGTGTCCCCCGCTGTGTCCCGCTGTGTCCCCCGCTGTGTCCCTGCTGTGTACCCGCTGTGTCCCAATGTGTCCTTGCTCTTTTCCCCTCTGTGTACCGCTGTGTCCTTCCTGTGTCCCCCGCTGTGTCCCGCTGTGTCCCGCTGTGTCCCCCGCTGTGTCCCTGCTGTGTACCCGCTGTGTCCCAATGTGTCCTTGCTCTTTCCCCCTCTGTGTACCGCTGTGTCCTTCCTGTGTCCCCCGCTATGTCCCGCTGTGTCCCCCGCTGTGTCCCGCTCTGTCCTTGCTGTGTCCCCCACTGTGTGCCGCTGTGTCCTCGCTGTGTCTCCCGCTGTGTCGCGCTGTGTCCTTTTGTGTCAAGCTGTTTCCCCACTGTGTCCCTGCTGTGTCCCTCTGTGTACGCCGCTGTGTCCAGCTTTGTCCCCTCTGTGTCTCGCTGTGTCCCACGCTCTGTCCCACACTGTGTCCGCAGTGTCCCCCGCTGTGTCCCGCTGTGTCCCACTGTGTCCCCACTGTGTCCCGCTGTGTCCCCGGTGTGCCCGCTGTGTCCCGCTGTGTACACCGCTGTGTCAAGCTGTGTCACCGCTGTGTCCCGCTGTGGCCCTTCTCTGTCTACACTGTCCCCCGCTGTGTCCCCCGCTGTGTCCCGCTGTGTCCCCCGCTTTATCCTGCTGTGTCCCCACAGTGTCCCCGCTGTGTCCCGCTGTGTCACACTGTGTCCCGTGATGTCCACTTTGTCCCCGGCTGTGTCCCCGCTGTGTCCCCGCTGAGTCTCTCTGTATCGACGCTGTGTCCCCACTTTGTCCCGCTGTGTCCACTG
>NW_012326041.1:0-1339 GCF_000151885.1 Dipodomys ordii
TCCTCGCTGTGTCCTTCTGTATACCTCTGTGTCCCCCGCTGTGTCCCCCACTATTTCCCCACTGTAACCCGCTGTGTCCATGCTGTGTCCCGCTGTGTCCTCGCTGGGTCACCCGATGTGTCCCCGCTGTGTCCCGCTGTCTCCCTCTGTGTCACGCTGTGTCCTGCTGTGTCCGCCTCTGTGTCCCGCTGTGTCCCCGCTGTGTCCCCGCTGGGTCCCGCTAGGTCCCGCTGTGTCCCCGCTGTGTCCCCGCTGTGTTCCGCTGTGTCCCTGGTGTGTCCTAGCTGTGTAAACTCTATGTCCCTCTGTGTCCCCGCTGTGTCCCCGATGTGTCCCGCTGTGTCCCCGGTGTGTCCCTGCTGTGTCCACTCTGTCCCCCGCTGTGTTCCGCTGTGTCCCTGCTGTCCCCAGGGGTGTCCCCGCTGTCCCCCGCTGTATCCCCCTCTGTGTCCCGCTGTGTCACGTTTTGTCCCGCTGTGTCTCGCTGTGTCCCCCCTGTGTCCTCGCTCTGTCCTCGCTGTGTCCCCCGCTGTGTCTCGCTGTGTCCCCCCTGTGTCCGCTCTGTCCACGCTGTGTCCCGGTGTGTCCCCTCTGTCCCCCGCTGTGTCCCCGCTATGTTCCGCTGTATCCCGTGGTGTCTGACTTTGTGCCCCGCTGTGTCCCCCGCTGTGTCCCCCTCTGTGTCCCCGCTGTTTCCCGCTCTGTCCCCACTGTGTCCTGCTGTGTCCCGCTGTGTCCCTCGCTGTGTCCCGCTGTGTCCCCCGCTGTGTCCGGTTGTGTTTCCCGCTGTGTCCCGCTGTGTATTGCTGTGTACCGGCTGTGCCCTGCTGTGTCCTCGCTGTGTCCCCCGCTGTTTCCCGCTGTTTCCCCCGCTGTGTCACCCGCTGTGTCCCCAGCTGTGTCTGGCTGTGTCTGGCTGTGTCCCTCTGTGTCCCGTTGTGTTCTCGCTGTGTCCCGCTCTGTCCCGCTTTGTCCCGGTGGTCCTCGCTGTATCCGCAGCTGTGTCCCACTGTGTCCCCCCGCTGTGTCCCCGCTGTGTCCTCCTGTGTCCCGCTGTGTCCTCGCTGTGTCCTTCTGTATCCCGCTGTGTCCCCCGCTGTGTCCCCCACTCTTTCCCCGCTTTGTCCCGCTGTGTCCATGCTGTGTCCCCCGCTGTGTCCCGCTGTGTCCCCCGCTGTGTTCCCCGCTGTGTCTTTCTGTGTCCTGCTGTGTTCCGCTGTGTCCCGCTGTGTGCCTGCTGTCCCCTGTGTGTCCCCGCTGTGTCCCCTGCTGTGTCCCGCTGTGTCCCCGGGTGTGTCCCCAGCTGTGTCCAGCTCTTTCCCGCTGTGTCCCGCTGTGT
>NW_012326042.1:0-1339 GCF_000151885.1 Dipodomys ordii
ATTATTAGTAGAAATTAATTATAAGATAAGGAGAATAAGAAGGATAATTGATGATTCAGAAGTAGCATTATAGAAGTTGAATAGAAGGAGTATAAGATGCAGAATATTTAGGAGAAGCAGTTGTTCAGAAGTAGCAGTAGTTGAGTAGTAGAAGAATTAGAAGTAGAAGAAGAAGTAGAAGAAGAAGAAGAAGAAGAAGAAGAAGAAGAAGAAGAAGAAGAAGAAGAAGAAGAAGAAGAAGAAGAAGAAGAAGAAGAAGAAGAAGAAGAAGAAGAAGAAGAAACAGAAGAAAGAGAAGGAGCAGAAGCAGAAGGAGAAGCAGAAAGAGAAGCAGAAGAAGCAGAAGAAGCAGTAGCAGGAGAAACAGAAGCAGAAGAAACAGAAGAGGCCCAAGAAGCAGAAGGAGAACCTGAAGCAGAAGAAGCAGAAGCAGCAGAAGCTGGAAAAGCAGAAGCAGAAGAAACAGAACAAGCAGAAGAAGCAGAACGAAAAGCAGAAGAAGAAGAAGGAGAAAGAGAAGGAGTAGGAGTAGGAGGAGCAGATGGAGAATCAGAAGCAGAAGGAGAAGCAGAAGGAGAAACAGAAGGAGCAGAAGCAGGAGAAGCAGAAGCAGAAGCAGAATGAGAAGCACAAGAAGGAGAAATTGAAAGAGAAGGAGAATGAGACGGAGAAGCAGAAGGAGAAGTAGGAGAAGCAGAAGAAGAAGAAGCAGGAGAAGCAGAAGCAGAAGAAACAGAAGAAGGAGAAGAGCAGAAGCAGAAAGAGACGGAGAAGCAGAAGCAAAAGGAGAAACAGAAGAAGCAGAAGCTGAAGCAGAAGAAGAAGCAACAGGAAAAGCAGAAGAAGCAGAAGAAGAAGCAGCAGGAGAAGCAGAAGAAGAAAAAGGAGAAGGAGAAGCAGAAAGAGAAGCAGAAGCAGAAAGAGAAGCAGAAACAGAATGAGAACAAGAAATAGAAGCAGGAGAATCAGAAGAAGCAGAAAGAGGAGAAGAACGAGAAGCAGAAGTAGAATCAGAAGAAACAGAAGAAGAAGAAACAGAAGCAAAAGAAACAGAAGAAGAAGAGCAGAAGCAGAAGGAGAAGCAGAAGCAGAAGGAAAAGCAGAAAGAGAAGCAGGTGAAGCAGAAGAAGCAGCAGCAGGAGAAGCAAAAGAAACAGGAGAAGCCGAAGAAGCAGAAGCAGAATCTGAAGCAGAAGGAGAAACAGAAGAAGCACAATCTAAAGCATAAGCAGAAGAAACAGAAATAGTAGAATAAGCAGAAGCAGAAGCAGCAGGAGAAGCAGAAGAAGAAGATGGGGAAGGCGAAAGAGGAATATTAGGAGTAGGAGAAGCAAAGGAT
>NW_012326043.1:0-1339 GCF_000151885.1 Dipodomys ordii
TCACCTTCTTCTGTTTCTTCTGCTTCTGCTTCTCCTGCTTCTGCTTCTCCTGCTTCTCGTTCTACTTCCCTTTCTGCTTCTCTTTCTGCTTCTCTTTCTCCTTCTTCTGCTTCTCCTTCTGCTTCTTCTTCTCCTTCTGATTCTGCTTCCGCTTCAATTTCTCCTTCTGCTTCTCAATCTGCTTCTGTGTCTTCTGTTTCTTCTGCTTCTGCTTCTCCAGCTTCTCCTACTTCTCTTGCTGCTTCTCCTTCTGCGTCTCTTTCTGCTTTTGCTTATCCTTTTTCTTCTCCTACTCCTAATCCTTCTCTTTCGCCTTCGACGTCTTCTTCTTCTGCTTCTCCTGCTGCTTCTGCTTCTGCTTATTCTACTATTTCTGTTTGTTCTGCTTCTGCTTCAGATTGTGCTTCTTCTGTTTCTCCTGCTTCAGATTCTGCTTCTGCTTATTCGGCTTCTCCTGTTTCTTCTGCTTCTGCTTCTCCTGCTTCTTCTGCTTCTCCTGCTTCTCTTTTGCTTCTCCTTCTGCTACTGCTTCTCCTTCTGCTTCTGCTTCTGCTCTTCTCCTTCTTCTGTTTCTTATGCTTCTGTTTCTTCTGCTTCTTCTTCTTCTGTTTCTTCTGATTCTACTTCTGCTTCTCGTTCTTCTCCTCTTTCTGCTTCTACTTCTGCTTCTTCTGCTTCTCCTTCTTGTTCTCCTTCTGTTTCTGATTCTCTTTCTGCTTCAGCTTCTCCTTCTGCTTCTCCTTCTTTTCTTCATCTGCTTCTCCCACTGCTTCTGCTTCTGCTTCTTTGCTTATTCTTTTTCTTCTGCTTCTGCTTCTCCTGCTTCTGCTTCTTCTGCTTCTACTGCTTCTCCTTATGCTTCTCCTTATGCTTCTCCTTATGCTGATGCTTCTTCTTCTTCTTCTTCTTCTTCTTCTTCTTCTTCTTCTTCTTCTTCTTCTCCTTCTCTTTCTTCTGCTTATGATTTTCCTGCTTCTTCTGCTTCTACTGCTTCTCTTTCTGCTTCTCATTCTGCTTATGCTTCTCCTAATGCTTCTCCTATTGCTTCTGCTGCCCTTCCTTCTCCTTCTTCTTCTCCTACTTCTGCTTCTCCTTCTGCTTCTGCTTCTTCTGCTTCTCCTGCTTCTCCTTCTGCATCTTCTGCTGCTTCAGCTTCTCCTTCTGCTGCTTCTTCTGCTTCTGCTTCTCCTTCTTCTGTTTCTCCTTCTGATTCTCCTTCTGCTTGTCCTTCTGTTGCTCCTTCTCCTTCTTCCAATGATTCTGCTTCTTATGCTTATTACTTTTCTTCTGCTTCAGCTTCTCCTGCTTCTGCTTCTTCTGCTTCTACTGCTTCTCCTTA
>NW_012326044.1:0-1339 GCF_000151885.1 Dipodomys ordii
CCTACTTGCGCTCGCCTCTGAACCATGATCTTCATATCATAGATTCGTTAGTAAGTAATGTTTATAGAGCTTCAAGCCATCAATACCTAGTTAGTTTCTACTGGTTTCAATAATTTATACCAATAATCAAAGAAAATGCCACCTCCCCCTCTGCCACACGTCGGATGGCGGTCGAAACCCCGCCCTCCCCCCTCCCCGTCGTCATGGCTACGACAGAGGAAAAGCAAATGATGATAATAATGAATCATAACAACCTATATGTATGTGTATGTCAGAACTCTCACTCCCCACTGCCGGGTAGGTGAGGACTGACTGACTGAGTGAGTGACTGACCCGACCCGTGTTTTGCCCCTCCAGCCGCCCCATCCACCTTGTCGACGGCGAACGCTCGCCATCTAGTGGTGTTTTTGTGAATTGCAGTTTTCTCTCATGAAATGCATGGGGGAAAAAAAGAACAAACAAACCACGCACTGACTGACTGAGAAAACCGGCCCAGGCTGGCTGGCCCCGAGAGAGACTTCCTTCTTTTCAGAGAAGGGGTGGGGTGGGGATGATGATGTGCCTCGTTGGAGTATGGGGCCCATGCCTAGGCAGGCAGGCAGGCAGGCAGGCTTGTAGTGGGACCGTTGTGTGTTGGAGCGCCAGTACATTAGCTCAAGCCCCAGGACTGACTGGCAAGTCGAGAGGAAAAGGAGGGAGGGAGTGCGGGCTGGCGGGCGGGCGGGAGAGAGAATTCAAACGAGAGAGAGAGAGAGAGAGACAGACAGACAGACAGACAGACAGACAGACAGAGACAAAGAGAGACACAGAGAGAGAAATAGAGAAACAGAAACAGAGAGACAAGAGACAGAGACGTGGTGAATTGGTCCGGCTGGACTACATACATGCTCTGTCGCGTCCGATCTTTGAGTTTCCTCAAAGATGCACGCACGCACACACACAGATACACTGAGATGCCCTCTGCCCCCTCTTCTCTCCTCTCCAATTCCCTGCCCCCTCCCCCTCCCCCCCCGTCAGGCACCAGAAATGAGATCCCTCCCCTTCGCCTATTGCGTCAATTACAAACAAAAGGCAGCGTGAGATTCAAGCAAATTTGTTTTATTTTGTTCCGAGGGTAGGGTTGTGGATTTTGGTGCGGGGGGGGGGGTCAGAGGTCGTGGTCGTGGTCGAGTAATCGCCTGCGGGGGGGGGGTGAGGATGGACGGTTACGCCACCTGCATGGATGGCTCGCGTTCCCCTCTGGCTGTCTGGTTGCCGCTGAGTGCTTCAGATATCACCATCCGGTCAGGAAGCAGGGGCTGGAAGATAAAGAGATATTAAAGAGATAATTAGGAGCAGG
>NW_012326045.1:0-1339 GCF_000151885.1 Dipodomys ordii
TTTGGGGGGTGTAGCTGCAGCTGAGTTCTTTCATTTCTCTCCAATCCGGTCATGAGCAGGGGTTGGGGAGATTAGGTCATATTAATGCGATAATCAGGGCCAGAACTCCACGGTACCCCGTAGTCGGGGGGGTGTCGAGCAGGAGAGAATGGTCGAGAGTATGCGAGACGGATCTATCCAGGGAAGGAGCGACTCCTCCCCCTCCCCCTCCCCCTCCGCAACACGTCGGCTGGAGGTCGAAACCCCACCCTCCCCCCTCCCCGTCGTCATGGCTACGACAGAGGAAAAGCAAATGATGATAATAATGAATCATAACAACCTATATGTATGTGTATGTCAGAACTCTCACTCCCCACTGCCGGGTAGGTGAGGACTGACTGACTGAGTGAGTGACTGACCCGACCCGTGTTTTGCCCCTCCCGCCGCCCCATCCACCTTGTCGACGGCGAACGCGCGCCATCTAGCGGTGGTTTTGTGAATTGCAGTTTTCTCTCATGAAATGCATGGGGGAAAAAAAAGAACAAACAAACCACGCACTGACTGACTGAGAAAACCGGCCCAGGCTGGCTGGCCCCGAGAGAGACTGCCTTCTTTTCAGAGAAGGGGTGGGGTGGGGATGATGATGTGCCTCGTTGGAGTATGGGGCCCATGCATAGGCAGGCAGGCAGGCAGGCAGGCTCGGAGTGGGACCGTTGTGTGTTGGAGCGCCAGTACAGTAGCTCAAGCCCCAGGATTGACTGGCAAGTCGAGAGGAAAAGGAGGGAGGGAGTGCGGGCGGGCGGGCGGGCGGGAGAGAGAATTCAAACGAGAGAGAGAGAGAGAGAGACAGACAGACAGACAGACAGACAGACAGAGACGAAGAGAGACACAGAGAGAGAAATAGAGAAACAGAAACAGAGAGACAAGAGACAGACGTGGTGAATTGGTCCGGCTGGACTACATACATGCTCTGTCGCGTCCGATCTTTGAGTTTCCTCAAAGATGCACGCACGCACACACCCAGATACACTGAGATGCCCTCTGCCCCCTCTTCTCTCCTCTCCAATTCCCCCGCCCCCTCCCCCCTCCCCCACCGTCAGGCACCAGAAATGAGATCTCTCCCCTTCGCCTATTGCGTCAATTACAAACAAAAGGCAGCGTGAGATTCAAGCAAATTTGTTTTATTTTGTTCCGAGGGTAGGGTTGTGGATTTTGGTGCGGGGGGGGGGTCGGAGGTGGTGGTCGTGGTCGAGTAATCGCCTGCGGGGGGAGGGGTGAGGATGGACGGTTACGCCACCTGCAAGGATGGCTCGCGTTCCCCTCTGGCTGTCTGGTTGCCGCTGAGTGCTTCAGATATTGA
>NW_012326046.1:0-1339 GCF_000151885.1 Dipodomys ordii
CAGCGGGACACAGCAGAACACAGTGGAACACAGCGGGGATAATTGCGTGAGACACAGCAGGGGACAGAGCGGGAGACAGCGGGGGACACAGCGAGGACACAGCGGGACACAGCGGGGGACACAGCTGGACACAGCGGTGGACCCAGCGGGACAGAGCGGGGGACACAGCGGGACACAGCGGTGGACACAGCAGGACACAGCGGTGGACACAGCGAGGACACAGCAGAACCCAGCGGGACAAAGGGTCGATACAGCGGGGACAGAGTGGGCCACAGCGGGGTACACAGTTGGGGACACAACGGGGCACATCGGAGGACACAGCAAGGACTCAGCGGAACACAGCGTGGGACACAGTGAGGACACAGGGGGACACAGCGGGACACAGCGGGACAGAGCAGGAACACAGCAGTAGACACAGCGGGACACAACCGGGGACACATTGGACACAGCGGGGACACAGCGGGGACACAGCGGGGACACAGCGGGGACACAGCGGGGACACAGCGGTACTCAGCGGGGGACACAACAGTACACAGCGGGACACAGCGGGGACACAGCGAAGACTCAGCGGGGGACACCGTGGGGGACAAAGCGGGACACCACGGGACAGAGCGGGACACAGCGGGGACAAGGGGGAGACAGAGCGGGACTCAGCGAAGACACAGCGGGACACAGCGGGGGACACAGCGGGACACAGCGGCGGACACAGCGGGACAAAGCAGGGTACAGAGCAGGGGACACATCGGGATACAGAGGGACACAGCGGGGGACCCAGCGGGAAACAGCGGGGGGCCCAGCGAGGACACAGCGGGACACAGCGGGGGACAAAGACAGGAAAACAGCGGGGGACACACCGGGGGACACAGCAGGACACAGCAGGGAACACAGCGAGGACACAGCGGGACCCAGCGGGACCCAGCGTCGATACAGCGGGGATACAGCGTTACACAGTGTGGTACAAATCTGTGGACACAAGGTGACACAGTGGGGGCACAGCGGGACAGAGCGGGACACAGTGGGACACAGCGAGGACAAATCGTGAGACACAGCGGGGGACACAGCGAGGACACAGCAGGACACAGCGGGACACAGCAGGGACAGAGCGGGACACAGTGGGACCCAGCGGGACACAGCAGGGGACAAAGCGGGACACAGCGGGGGAACCAGCGAGGACACAGTGGGACACAGCGGGGGACCCAGTGAGGACACAGCGGGACACAGCGGGGGACACAGCGAGGACACAGCGGGGGACACAGCGGGGGACACTGCGGGACACAGCGGGGAACACAGCGAGGACACAGCGGGACCCAGCGGGACACAGCGTCGATACAGCGGGGAT
>NW_012326047.1:0-1339 GCF_000151885.1 Dipodomys ordii
TGTGTCCCACTGTGTCCTGCTTTGTCCCCCGCTGTGTCCACTGTGTCCCGCTATGTACCTGCTGTGTCTGGTGTGTCCCCCCGATGTGTCCCTTTGTGTCCCCCAGCTGTGTTACCCGCTGTGTCCCGCTGTGTACCGCTGTGTCCCCGCTGTATCGACGCTGTGTCCCGTTGTGTCCCGCTGTGTCCTCGCTGTGTCCCCTGCTGTCTCCCATTTTGTCCCACGCTGAGTCCCGCTGTGTCCCGCTCTGTCCTCGCTCTGTCCCACGCTGTGTCCCACTGTGTCCCTGCTTTGTCCCCCGCTGTGTCCCACTGTGTCCCGCTATGTACCCTGCTGTGTCCTGCCATGTTCCCGCAGTGTCCCCGCTGTGTCCCGCTGTGTCCCCCGCTGTGTCCCGCTGTGTACCGCTGTGTCCCCGCTGTATCGACGCTGTGTCCCGTTGTGTCCCGCTGTGTCCTCGCTGTGTCCCCTGCTGTCTCCCATTTTGTCCCACGCTGAGTCCCGCTGTGTCCCGCTCTGTCCTCGCTCTGTCCCACGCTGTGTCCCACTGTGTCCCTGCTTTGTCCCCCGCTGTGTCCCACTGTGTCCCGCTATGTACCCTGCTGTGTCCTGCCATGTTCCCGCAGTGTCCCCGCTGTGTCCCGCTGTGTCCCCCGCTGTGTCCCGCTGTGTACCGCTGTGTCCCTCTGTGTACTGCTGTGTCCCACGCTGAGTCCCGCTGTGTCCCGCTGTGTCAAACCTGTGTCCCCCGCTGTGTCCGGCTGTGTCCCGGTATGTCCCCCGTTGTGTCCCGCGCTGTGTCCCGCTGTGTCTCCCGCTGTGTCCCGGTGGGTCCACTGCTGTGTCCCCGTTGTGTCCCGCTGTTTCCCCCGCTATGTCCCGCTGTGTTCTCTCTGTGTCCCCCGCTGTGTCCCTTGCTGAGTCGCGCTGTGTCCCCCGCTGTGTCTCGTTGTATCCCGCTGTGTCCCGCTCTGTCCCCCACTCTGTCCCGCTTTGTCCCCCTTGTGTCCGACGCTGTGTCCCGATGTATTCCCCACTGTGTCCCGCTGTGTCCCCCTGTGTCCCGTTTTGTCCCCAGCTGTGTACCACGCTGTGTCCCGCTGTGTCCCCGCTGTACCGACGCTGTGTCCCGCTGTGTCCTCGATGTGTTCCCCGCTGTGTCCCACTGTATCCCCCACTCTGTCCCGCTGTGTCCCCCACTGTGTCACGCTGTGTTCCGCTTTGTCCCCCGCTGTGTCCCTGCTGTGTCCCCGCTGTGTCCAGCTGTGTCCCGCTGTGTCCTGCTGTATCACGCTGTGTCCCCCGCTGATTCCCTCTGTGTCCTCGCTGTCTCCCCTGA
>NW_012326048.1:0-1339 GCF_000151885.1 Dipodomys ordii
TGCTGCTTTTCCTTCTCCTGCTCCTTCTTCTGCTTCTCTTTCTGCTTCTCCTTCTGTTTCTCCTACTCCTTCTCCTTCTCGTTCTTCTGCTTTTCCTTCTGCTTCTGCATCTTCTGCTTCTTCTGCTACTGCCTCTGCTTCTTCTGTTTCTTCTGCTTCCCCTTCTGCCTCTCCTTCTGCTTTTGCTTCTCTTTCTGCTTCTGCTTCTCCTTCTGCTTCTCCAGATTCTGCTTCTTCTGCTTCTCCTGCTTCTCCTTCTGCTTCAGGTTCTGCTTCTGCTTCTTCGTCTTCTTCTGCTTCTGCTTCTCCTGCTGCTGCTTCTTCTGCTTCTCCTGCTTCTCTTTCTGCTTTTCCTTCTGTTTCTGCTCCTCCTTCTGCTTCTTCTCCTTCCTATGTTTCTTCTGCTTCTGCTTCTCCTGCTTCTGCTTCTTCTGCTTCTCCTTCTTCTCCTTCTCATTCTCCTTCTCTTTCTGCTTCTGCTTATCCTTCTGTTTCTCCTACTCCTAATCCTTCTCTTTCTCCTTCTCCTTCTTCTTCTTCTGCTTCTCCTGCTGCTTCTTCTTCTGCTTCTTCTGCTTTTTCTGTTTCTTCTTCTTCTGCTTCAGCTTCTGCTTCTTCTGCTTCTCCTTCTGCTTCTCCTTCTGCTTCTGCTCTTCTCCTTCTTCTTCTTCTGTTTCTGCTTCTCCTGCTTCTTCTTTTTCTGCTTCTCCTACTTCTCCTCCTGCTTCTCCGTCTCCTTCTCCTTCTCCTTCAATATCTCCTTCTTGTGCTTCTCATTCTGCTTCTGCTTCTCCTTATCCTGCTTCTCCTTCTTAAGTTTCTCCTTCTGCTTCTTCTTCTGCTTCTCTTTCTGCTTCTTATTCTGGTTCTGCTCCTCCTACTCCTAATCCTTCTCTTTCTCCTTCTTATTCTGCTTCTCGTTCTGCTTCTGCTTATTCTGCTTGTTCGGTTTCTTCTGCTTCTGCTTTTCCAGCTTCTGCTGCTTCTGCTTCTCCTTTGGCTTCAGGTTCTCCTTCGGATTCTTCGGCTTCTTCTGTTTCTTCTGCTTCTGCTTCTCCTGCTACTGCTTCTTCAGCTACTCTTTGTGCTTCTCCTTATGCTTCGGCTTCTCCATGGGCTCCTTCTCCTTCTTGTGTTTCTTCTTCTTGTTCTTTTTCGGCTTCTCCCGCTTGTGCTTCTTCTGCTTCTCCGGCTGGTCCTTCTCCATCTGCTTCTCCTTCTTCTTCTTCGGCTTCTTTTTCTGCTTCGGCTTCTTGGGATTCTCCAACTTCTCCTTCTTCTTCTCCTTCGGTTTAAGCTTCTCTAACTCCTTAGGCATCTCCTTCGGGTTCACCTTCGG
>NW_012326049.1:0-1339 GCF_000151885.1 Dipodomys ordii
ATGGATTGAGCAAGCTATTTAAGCAAAACTTGATCAGACTTCCAATTTCATGAATGAGGTCCTAGATAATGAGGGTTAGTAGTATATGTGCAGTCTGTCGAACGTCAAAAGTATAGGCAAAAAGCTGGGCACCTAGCACAGGGGAAACATGCTGAATGACAAGTGCGAATACTCGTCAAAGATATCACCCAGGGAGGCCTCCCCCTCCGCAACACGTCGGCTGGCGGTCGAAACCCCGCCCTCCCCCCTCCCCGTCGTCATGGCTACGACAGAGGAAAAGCAAATGATGATAATAATGAATCATAACAACCTATATGTATGTGTATGTCAGAACTCTCACTCCCCACTGCCGGGTAGGTGAGGACTGACTGACTGAGTGAGTGACTGACCCGACCCGTGTTTTGCCCCTCCCGCCGCCCCATCCACCTTGTCGACGGCGAACGCGCGCCATGTAGCGGTGGTTTTGTGAATTGCAGTTTTCTCTCATGAAATGCATGGGGGAAAAAAAAGAACAAACCACGCACTGACTGACTGAGAAAACCGGCCCAGGCTGGCTGGCCCTGAGAGAGACTGCCTTCTTTTCAGAGAAGGGGTGGGGTGGGGATGATGATGTGCCTCGCTGGAGTATGGGGCCCATGCATAGGCAGGCAGGCAGGCAGGCAGGCTCGGAGTGGGACCGTTGTGTGTTGGAGCGCCAGTACAGTAGCTCAAGCCCCAGGATTGACTGGGAAGTCGAGAGGAAAAGGAGGGAGGGAGTGCGGGCGGGCGGGCGGGCGGGAGAGAGAATTCAAACGAGAGAGAGAGAGAGAGAGACAGACAGACAGACAGACAGACAGACAGAGACAAAGAGAGACACAGAGAGAGAAATAGAGAAACAGAAACAGAGAGACAAGAGACAGAGACGTGGTGAATTGGTCCGGCTGGACTACATACATGCTCTGTCGCGTCCGATCTTTGAGTTTCCTCAAAGATGCCCGCACGCACACACACAGATACACTGAGATGCCCTCTGCCCCCTCTTCTCTCCTCTCCAATTCCCCCGCCCCCTCCCCCCTCCCCCCCGTCAGGCACCAGATATGAGATCCCTCCCCTTCGCCTATTGCGTCAATTACAAACAAAAGGCAGCGTGAGATTCAAGCAAATTTGTTTTATTTTGTTCCGAGGGTAGGGTTGTGGATTTTGGTGCGGGGGGGGGGGTCGGAGGTCGTGGTCGTGGTCGAGTAATCGCCTGCGGCGGTGGGGGGGTGAGGATGGACGGTTACGCCACCTGCATGGATGGCTCGCGTTCCCCTCTGGCTGTCTGGTTGCCGCTGAGTGCTTCAGATATCACCATCCGATC
>NW_012326050.1:0-1339 GCF_000151885.1 Dipodomys ordii
TGCTTTATCCGCCGCTGTGTGCGGCTGTGTAAACCTCTGTGTCCCTTGCTTAGTCCTCTGTGTCAACCGTTGTGTCCCGCTGTGTCCCGCTGTGTCCCCCGCTGTGTCCCTGCTGTGTCCCCGCTGTGTTCCGCTGTGTCCCGCTGTGTACTGCTGTGTCCCCCGCTGAGTCCCGCTGTGTTCCCGCTGTGTCCTAATGTGTCCTTGATGTGTCCCGCTGAGTACCGTTGTGTCCCCGCTGTGTCCCGCTGTGTCACCCTGTGGCCCCGTTGTGTTCCGCTGTGTCCCCCGCTGTGTCCCGCTGTGTCCCGCTGTGTCCCCTTTGTGTTCCGCTGTGTCCCCCACTGTGTCCCGCTGTGTCCCTGTTGTGTTCCGCTGTGTCCCCCGCTGTGTCCCGCTGTGTCCCCCTCTGTGTCCCTCTGTGTCCACCGCTGTGTCCCTGAGGTGTCCCACTGTGTCCTCGCTTGTCTCCTGCTATGTCCCGCTGTGTCCCCCGCTGTGTCCCCCGCTGTATCCCGCTGTGTCCCCGTTGTCGCCTGGTGGGTCCCCGCTGTCCCCTTCTGTGTCCCCGCTGTACCCACTGTGTCAGGCTGCGTCCCTCTGTGTTCCCCACTGTGTCCCTCTGTGTTCCCCGCTGTGTCCCGCTGTGTCCCCCGCTGTGTCCCGCTGTGTCCCTGCTGTGTCCCCGCTGTGTCCCGCTGTGTCCCGCTGTGTCCCTCTCTGTCCCATATGGTGTCCCCCGCTGTGTCCCCGCTGTGTCACCGCTGTGTCCGACTGTGTCCCCCGCTGTGTCCCCCACTGTGTCCCCGCTGTGTCCCGCTGTGTCCAGCTGTGTCCCCCAATGTGTCCTCGCTGTTTCCCGCTGTGTCCCTGCTGTTTCCCCCGCTGTGTCCCCCACTGTGTCCCCGCTGTGTCCCGCTGTGTCCCTCGCTGGGTCCCCGCTGTGTCCCGCTGTGTCCCCGCTGTGTCCACCGTTGTGTCCCTCTATGTCCCCGCTGTGTCCCGATGTGTCCCCACTGTGTCCACCTATGTCCTGCTGTGTCCCGCTGTGTCCCCGCTGTGTCCCTGCTGTGTCCCACGCTGTGTCCCACTGTGTCCCTGCTGTGTCCCCGCTGTGTCCTCTGTTGTGTCCCGCTGTGTCCCGCTATGTTCCGCTGTGTCCCTGGCTGTGTCCCGCTGTGTCCCGCTGTGTCCCCTTTGTGTTCCGCTGTGTCCCCCGCTGTGTCCCGCTGTGTCCCTGTTGTGTTCCGCTGTGTCCCCCGCTGTGTCCCCCTGTGTCCCGCTGTGTCCCCCTAATGTGTCCCTCTGTGTCCACCGCTGTGTTCCTGAGGTGTCCCAC
>NW_012326051.1:0-1339 GCF_000151885.1 Dipodomys ordii
GCGTGACACAGCAGGGTACATAGCTGGGGACACAACGGGACACAGTGGGGGACATAGCGGGACACAGCGGGACACAGCGGGACACAGCGGGTCACAGCGGGGACAAAGCGGGGACTCAGCGGGGGACACAGCGGGGGACAAACGTGACAACACGGAATACAGCGGGATACAGCGGGACACAGGGGGGACACAGCAGGACACAGCGGGACACAGAGGGGGACACAGCGGGACACAGCGGGGGACAGAGCGGAGGACAAAGCGGGACACCACGGGTCACAGTGTGTCACATCGGGACACAGCGGCGACACTGCGGGGACACAGCGGGACAAAATGGGGGACACAGCGGGACACAGCGGGAGACAGCATTGGACACAGGAGGGGATAGCGGGGGACAGAGAGGGGACACAGCGGAACACAGCGGTGACACAGCTGGACACAGCTGGGTACACAGCGGGACATAGAGGACACACAGCGGGGACACAGCGGTACACAGCGGGGAACTCACCGGGACACAGCGGGGGACACAACAAGGACACAGCGGAACACTGTGGGAGACACAGCCAGGACACATCCGTACCCAGTGGAACACAGTGTGACACAGCGGGGACACAGCAGGGGACACAGCGGGACACAGTGGGGGGACACAGGGGGGACAAAGCGGGACAAAAGCGGGACACAGCGTGGGACACAGCGGGACACAGCGGAACACAGCGGGGACACAGCAGGGACACAGCGGTGGACACAGAGGGTCAGAGCAGGGGACACAGCAGGAGACACAGAGGGACACAGCGGGACACAGCGGGGGACACAGGGGGGACACAGCGGGACACAGGGGGGACACAGTGAAGACACATTGGGACACAATGGGGACACAGCGGGACTCAGCGGGGGACATAGCAGTACACAGCAGGAAACAGCGGGTCACAGCAGGGACAGAGCGGGTGACACAGAGGGGTACACAGCGGGACACAGCAGTGGACAAAGCAGGACACAGTGGGGGACACAGCGAGGACACTGCGGGACACTGCGGGAGACACAGCAAGGACACAGCGGGACACAGTGGAACACAGCGGGACATAGCAGTGACACAGCAGGGGACACAGCGGGACACAGCCGGGGACACAGCGGGACACAGTGGGGGAGACAGGGAGGACACAGCGGGACAAAGCGGGGGATACAGCGGGACACAGCGAGGGACACAGCGTCGATAGAGCGGGGACACAGCGGGGTACACAGCTGGGGACACCACGGGACACAGTGGGGGACATAGCGGGACACAACGGGACGCAGCGGGACACAGCGGGGCACAGCGGGGACAAAGCGGGAGACACAGCAGGTG
>NW_012326052.1:0-1339 GCF_000151885.1 Dipodomys ordii
TCCCAATTTCCATGTTCAGTCTGCCTTTCATGAGTAGCATGAAGTCAGCCCCTGTACAGTGTGTTCTTTGAGAAGCATGCAAATTAGATAACAATCCCAGCCTCGCTTTCTTCCTGGATGACACTCAGTGAGCATGTACCAGCACGTTACCAGATACTGTCTGCTTGATCAGACAGTCTCTTTCCTGCGGGAGGCATTGAAGAGGACAACTGATTTGATTAGTCTAGTTAAGTACATATGAAGATCTACATTCTACAATTATTCCTTCTCTGTATTTATTTGACCACCAAGAACAATCAGGCGTGTTGTGGAAAAATCCTTGACTCCATTTCCCTATCAGGCTGAGCAGTCACCTCTATTGTTATTATCAGCACCAAGGACAGCGCCCGGCAAAACCATAAAATGACCGCAGTTACAAGAACAAAATGCCACAGAGCAAGGGAGCTGGATTTAGCAGTCCGTTGAAAAATGAGAGCACAGCAATTAGAGGGCAAACTAATAAGCCAATTAATATCTATTGATATCCAGGGCCTTGCCTCGGTGAGGAACTCCGAAACTGAGTGTCAGGATAGTAGCAGAAACCCCACACACGCATAGGAGCAGCAACTTCCTATAACAGTTGAGAAAGAGAGAAACAAGTAATCAGCTTAAAGATCAGTGGTGAAAGCACCGCCCTCCCCCCTCCCCGTCGTCATGGCTACGACAGAGGAAAAGCAAATGATGATAATAATGAATCATAACAACCTATATGTATGTGTATGTCAGAACTCTCACTCCCCACTGCTGGGTAGGTGAGGACTGACTGACTGAGTGAGTGACTGACCCGACCCGTGTTTTGCCCCTCCCGCCGCCCCATCCACCTTGTCGACGGCGAACGCGCGCCATCTAGTGGTGGTTTTGTGAATTGCAGTTTTCTCTCATGAAATGCATGGGGGAAAAAAAAGAACAAACAAACCACGCACTGACTGACTGAGAAAACCGGCCCAGGCTGGCTGGCCCCGAGAGAGAATGCCTTCTTTTCAGAGAAGGGGTGGGGTGGGGATGATGATGTGCCTCGTTGGAGTATGGGGCCCATGCATAGGCAGGCAGGCAGGCAGGCAGGCTCGGAGTGGAACCGTTGTGTGTTGGAGCGCCAGTACAGTAGCTCAAGCCCCAGGATTGACTGGCAAGTCGAGAGGAAAAGGAGGGAGGGAGTGCGGGCGGGCGGGCGGGCGGGAGAGAGAATTCAAACGAGAGAGAGAGAGAGAGAGAGAGAGAGAGACAGACAGACAGAGACAAAGAGAGACACACAGAGAGAAATAGAGAAACAGAAACAGAGAGACAAGAGACAGAGACGTGG
>NW_012326053.1:0-1338 GCF_000151885.1 Dipodomys ordii
TCCTCCTCCTCCTCCTCCTCCTCCTCCTCCTCCTCCTCCTCCTCCTCCTCCTCCTCCTTCTTCTTCTTCTTCTTCTTCTTCTTCTTCTTCTTCTTCTTCTTCTTCTTCTTCTTCTTCTTCTTCTTCTTCTTCTTCTTCTCCTCTTCTTCTCATATTCTTCTTCTTCTTCTTCTTCTGCGGCTCTTCCTTCTCCTACTTCTACTTCTCCTTCTGCTTCTGCTTCTTCTGCTTCTCCTGCTTCTCCTTCTGCATCTTCTGCTTCTGCTTCTCCTTCTGCTGCTTCTTCTGCTTCTGTTTCTCCTTCTGCTTCTCCTTCTGCTTCTTCTGCTTCTGCTTCTCCTTCTGCTTCTTCTGCTTCTCCTTCTGATTCTCCTTCTGCTTCTCCTTCTGTTTCTCCTTCTCCTTCTCGTTCTCCTGCTTTTCTTTCTGCTTCTCCTTCTGCTTCTGCTGCAACTGCTACTGCTTCTTCTGTTTCTTCTGCGTCTCCTTCTGTTTTGATTCTCTTTCAGCTTCTGCTTCTCCTTCAGCTTCTCATTCAGCTTCTCCAGATTCTGCTTCTTCTGCTTCTCCTGCTTCCGCTTTTGCTTCAGGTTCTGCTTCTGCTTCTTCGGATTCTTATGCTTCTGCTTCTCCTGCTTCTGCTTCTTCTGCTTCCCCTCCTCTTCCTGCTTCTCCTTCTGTTTCTGCTTCTCCTTCTGCTTCTGCTTCTTGTCCTTCTCCTGTTTCTTCTGCTTCTGCTTCTCCTGCTTCTGCTTCTTCTGCTTTTCCCGCTTCTCATTCTGCTTCTGCTTCTCCTGCTACTGCTTCTTCTGCTTCTTCTGCTTCTCTTTCTGCTTCTCCTTCTGCTTCTGCTTCTCCTTCTGCTCCTTCTCTTTCTTCTGTTTCTTCTTCTTCTGCTTCTCCCGCTTCTGCTTCTTCTGCTTCTCCTGCTTGTCCTTCTCCTTCTGCTTCTCCTTCTCCTTCTTCTACTTCTCTTTCTGCTTCTGCTTCTGCTTCTTCTGATTCTCCAACTTTTCCTTCTTCTTCTCCTTCTGTTTCTGCTTCTCTTTCTGCTTCTGCATCTCCTTCTGCTTCACCTTGTGCTGCTCTTTCTCCTTCTTCTGTTTCTCCCTCTGCTTCTGCTTCTTATGCTTCTTCTTTATCTTCTGCTTCTGCTTCTCCTGCTTCTGCTTCTTATGCTTCTACTGCTTCTTCTGCTTCTCCTTCTTCTGCTTCTATTCTCTTTTTGCTTCTGCTTCTCCTGCTTGTTTTTCTGTTTCTTCTGCTGCTTCTCCTTCTGCTGCTTCTTCTACTTCTCCTTCTCCTTCTCTTTTTGCTTCGCCTTCTGCTTCTGCTTCT
>NW_012326054.1:0-1338 GCF_000151885.1 Dipodomys ordii
CTTTCTGCTTCTCATTCTGCTTCTGCTTCTCCTTCTGTTTCTCCTATTGATTTACTAGCTGCTCTTCCTTCTCCTTCTCCTACTTCTGCTTCTCCTTCTGCTTCTGCTTCTCCTTCTGCTTCTCCTTATATTTCTCTTTCTCCTTCTCGTTCTTCTGCTTCTACTTCTGCTTTTGCTTCTGCTACTTATGCTTCTTCTGTTTCTTTTGCTTCTGCTTCAGTTGCTTCTGCTTCTTAGCTTCTCCTGCTTCTTCTGCTTCTGTTTCTGCTTCTTCTTCTTCTTCTCTTTCGGGTTCTCCTGCTTCTGCTTCTTGTGCTTCTACTGCTTCTCTTTCTGCTACTCATTCTGCTTCTGCTTCTCCTTCTGCTTCTGCTTCTCCTCCTTCTCCTTCTCCTTCTCCTACTTCTGCTTCACCTTCAGCTTCTGCTTCTTCTGCTTCTCCTGCTTCTCCTTCTGCATCTCCTTCTGCTTGTTCTTATGCTTCTTCTTCTGCTTCTGCTTCTCCTGCTTCTTTTGGTTCACCTTTTGCTTCTGCTTCTTTTGGTTTTCCTGCTTCTCCTTCGGCTTCTCCCTCTGCCTCTCATTCTGCTTCTCCTTCTGTTTCTCCTTCTTCTTCTCGTTCTTCTGTTTTCCTTCTGCTTCTACATGTGCTCCTTCTCCCTCTGCTTCTGCTTCTCATGCTTCTTCTTTTTCTTCTGCTTCTGCTTCTCCTGCTTCTGCTTCTTCTGCTTCTCCTGCTTCTCTTTCTGCTTCTCCTGCTGCTTGTCCTTCTGCTCCTCCTTCTCCTTCTTCTACTTCTCCTTCTGCTTCTACTTCTGCTTCTTCTTCTTCTCCTTCTTCTTCTCCAGCTTCTCCTTCTTCTTCTCCTTTTGCTTCTTCTTATCCTTCTTCTTCTTCTTCTTCTTCTTCTTCTTCTTCTTCTTCTTCTTCTTCTTCTTCTTCTTCTTCTTCTTCTTCTTCTTCTTCTTCTTCTTCTTCTTCTTCTTCTTCTTCTTCTTCTTCTGCATCTTCTGCTTCTGCTTCTCCTGCTTCTGCATTTGTTCTTCTTCTGCTTCTTCTTCTTCTTCTTATTCTTCTGCTTCTTCTTCTGCTTCTTCTATTGCTTCTGCTGCCCCTTCTTCTCCTTCTTCTTCTCCTACTTCTGCTTCTACTTCTGCTTCTGCTACTTCTGCTTCTACTGCTTCTCCTACTGCATCATCTTCTGCTTCTGCTTCTACTTCTGCTGCTTCATCTGCTACTGCTTCTCCTTCTTCTACTGCTTCTTCTTCTGCTTCTACTTCTGCTTCTGCTACTTCTCCTACTTCTCCTTCTTCTTCTACTGCTTCTACTGCTTCTCAT
>NW_012326055.1:0-1338 GCF_000151885.1 Dipodomys ordii
TTCGGCTTCTTCTGCTTCTCTTTCTGCTTTTCCTTCTGTTTCTGTTTTTCCTTCTGCTTCTGCTTCTTCTCCTTCTTCTGTTTCTTCTGCTTCTGCTTCTCCTGCTTCTGCTTCTTCTGCTTCTCGTTCTGCTTCTCTTTCTGCTTCTCTTTCTGTTCTCCTTCTCTTTCTTCTGCTTCTCCTTCGGCTTCTGCTTCTCCTTCTGCTTCAATTTCTCCTTCTGCTTCTCATTCTGCTTCTGCGTCTTCTGTTTCTTCTGCTTCTCCTGCTTCTGCTTCTCCTAATTCTCGTGATGCTTCTCCTTCTGCGTCTCTTTCTGCTTCTGCTTATCCTTTTGCTTTTCCTACTCCTAATCCTTCTCTTTCGCTTTCTCCGTCTTCTTCTTCTGCTTCTCCTGCTGCTTCTGCTTCTGCTTATTCTACTATTTCTGTTTCTTCTGCTTCTGCTTCAGATTGTGCTTCTTCTGTTTCTGCTGCTTCAGATTCTGCTTCTGCTTCTTCGGCTTCTCCTGTTTCTTCTGCTTCTGCATCTCCTGCTTCTTCTGGTTCTCCTGCTTCTCTTTCTGCTTCTCCTTCTGCTTCTGCTTCTCCTTCTGCTTCTGCTTCTGCTCTTCTCCTTCTTCTGTTTCTTTTGCTTCTGTTTCTTCTGCTTCTTCTTCTTCTGTTTCTTCTGATTCTACTTCTGCTTCTCCTTCTTCTCCTTCTCTTTCTGCTTCTTCTGATTCTCCTGCTTCTCCTTCTTGTTCTCCTTCTGTTTCTGCTTCTCTTTCTGCTTCTGCTTCTCCTTCTGCTGCTCCTTCTCCTTCTCCTTCTTCTGCTCCTCTCACTGCTTCTGCTTCTGCTTCTTTTGCTTATTCTTTTTCTTCTGCTTCAGCTTCTCCTGCTTCTGCTTCTTCTGCTTCTACTGCTTCTCCTTATACTTCTCCTTATGCTTCTCCTTATGCTGTTGCAGCTTCTTCTTGTTCTTCGTCTTCTTCTTCTTCTCTTTCTTCTGCTTCTGCTTTTCCTGCCTCTTCTGCTTCTACTGCTTCTCTTTCTGCTTCTTGTCCTTCTCCTGTTTCTTCTGCTTCTGCTTCTCCTGCTTCTGCTTCTTCTGCTTTTCCTGCTTCTCTTTCTGCTTCTACTTCTGCTTCTCCTTCTGCTTCTGCTCCTTCTCCTTCTTCTGTTTCTTCTTCTTCTGCTTCTCACGCTTGTGCTTCTTCTGCTTCTCCTGCTTCTCGTTCTGCTTCTCTTCGTCGGCTTCTCTTTCTATTTCTGCTTCTGCTTCTTCTGATTCTGATTCTTCTCCTTCTTCTTCTCCTTCTGCTTCTGCGTCTTCTGCATTTCCTGCTTCTCCTTC
>NW_012326056.1:0-1338 GCF_000151885.1 Dipodomys ordii
CCAGGGGACACAGCAGGACACAGGGGACCACAGCGGGACCACAGCGTGGGACAGAGGGGACACACCGGTGGACAACGGGGACACAGCAGGACAGCGCGGGGGTCACAGTGGGAAACAGCGGAGACACAGGGGGACACAGGGGGCGACACAGAGGGACACAGCGGGACTGAGCGGGGGACACAGTGGGAGACACAGCGGTAAACTGCGGGGGACACAGCGGGACTCAGCTGGGGACACATCAAAGGACACAGCGGGTGACACAGTGGGGAAAACAGCGGGAAACAGTGGGGGACACAGCGAGGACACAGCAGGACACAGCGGGATACACAGCAGGACACAGCGGGATACACAGAGGCAGACACAGCGGTACACATCGGGACACAGCGGAGACACAGCCAGACACACCGGGACACAGCGGGGACACAGCAGGACACAGCGGGGACACAGCGGGAATACAGCGAGACACAGCGGAACCCAGCGGAGACACAGCGGGGACACAGCAGGACACAGCGGGGGACACAGAGGTGGACACAGCAGAACACAGCGGGACACAGCGAGACACAGCAGGACACAGAGGGGACACAGCGAGGACACAGTGGGACACAGCGGGGAACACAGCGGGGGACACAGCGGGACACAGCGGGACACAGCGGGGGACACAGCATGGACACAGCAAGTCGCAGCGGGGAAATAGTGGGGGACAGAGCGGGGGACACATCAGGATACATAAGGGCACAGCGAGGACACAGCGGGACACAGGAGGACACAGCGGGGACACAGCGGGGAAACAGAGGGGGACACAGTGGGACACTGCGGGGACACAGAGGAGCTTAGCGGTTACACAGTGAGGACACACCAGGGACACAGCGGGACACAGCGGGGACAAAGCGGGGACACAGCGGGACACAGCGGGACACAGCGGGGAAACAGCGGGGACACAGTGGGACACAGCGGGGGACACAGCAGGAGACACAGCGGGGGACAGCGGGGACACAGAGGGACACAGAAGGATACAGCGGGGACACAACAAGGACACAACGGGACACAGCGGGACACAGAGGGGGACACAGCAGGGGACACAGGGGGCACAGCGGGTTACACAGCGGGACACAGCGGGACACAGCGGGGACAAAGCGGGGGACAAAGCGGGGACACAGCGGAACACAGCGGGAAAAACGGGGACACAGCTGGACACAGCGGGGACACAACAGAGGACACAGCGGGGGACAGCGGTGACACAGCCAGACACAGCAGGACACAGCGGGAAACAGCGGGGACACAGCGAGGACACAGTGGGACACAGCGAAGACACAGCAGGACACTAGAGGGGACAGAGCG
>NW_012326057.1:0-1338 GCF_000151885.1 Dipodomys ordii
TGCTTTTCATTCTGCTTCTGCTTCTCCTGCTTCTGCTTCTTCTGCTTCTCCTGCTTCTCCTCATTCTCCTTCTCTTTCTGCTTCTGCTTATCCGTCTCTTTCTCCTACTCCTAATCCTTCTCTTTCTCCTTCTCCTTCTTCTTCTTCTGCTTTTCCTGCTTCTTCTTCTTCTGCTTTTTCTTCTTTTTCTGCTTTTTCAGTTTCTTCTGCTTCCGCTTCTGCTTCTTCTGCTTCTCCTTCTGCTTCTGTTTCTCCTTCTGCTTCTGCTCTTCTCCTTCTTCTGTTTCTTCTGCTTCTGCTTCTCCTGCTTCTCCTTCTTCTGCTTCTCCTACTTCTCCTTCTGCTTCTCCGTCTCATTCTCCTTCTCCTTCAATTTCTCCTTCTTGTGCTTCTCATTCTGCTTCTGCTTCTGCTTCTGCTTCTTCTGTTTCTCCTTCTGCTTCTCCTTCTGCTTTTCTTTCTGCTTCTAATTCTGCTTCTGCTCCTCCTACTCCTAATCCTTCTCTTTCTCCTTCTTATTCTTCTGCTTCTCGTTCTGCTTCTGCTTCTTCTGTATCTTCTGCTTCTGCTTTTCCAGCTTCTGCTGCTTCTGCTTGTCCTTCTGCTTCAGGTTCTCCTTCTGCTTCTTTGGCTTCTTCTGTTTCTTCTGCTTCTGCTTCTCCTGCAACTGCTTCTTCTGCTTCTGTTTCTATTTCTGCTTCTCCTTCTGCTTCTGCTTCTCCTTCTGCTCCTTCTCCTACTTCTGTTTCTTCTTCTTCTTCTGCTTCTCCCGCTTCTGCTTCTTCTGCTTCTCCTGATTGTCCTTCTGCTTCTGCTTCTCCTTCTCCCTCTTTTGCTTCTCTTTCTGCTTCTGCTTCTTCTGATTCTCCAACTTCTCCTTCTGTTTCCGCTTCTCTTTCTGCTTCTGCATCTCCTTCTGCTTCACCTTCTGCTGCTCCTTCTCCTTCTTCTGTTTCTCCCTCTGCTTCTACTTCTGCTTCTTATGCTTCTTCTTTTTCTTCTGCTTCTGCTTCTCCTGCTTCTGCTTCTCATGCTTCTACTGCTTCTTCTTCTGGTTCTGCTTCTTCAGCTTCTAATTCTCTTTCTGCTTCTGCTTCTCCTGCTTGTTTTTCTGCTTCTTCTGCTGCTTCTCCTTCTGCTGCTTCTTTTACTACTCCTTGTGCTTCTCTTTTTGCTTCTCCTTCTGCTTCTGCTTCTGCTTCTTCTGTTTCTCCTGCCTGAATTTCTGGTTCTACTTCTTCTGCTGCTTCTCCTTCTGCTTCTGCTTCTCCTTCTGCTAATGTTTCTGCTTCTTCTGCTTCTTCTCTTTCGGCTTCTCCTGCTTCTGCTTCTTGTCCT
>NW_012326059.1:0-1338 GCF_000151885.1 Dipodomys ordii
GGAGAAGCAAAAAGAGAAGCACAAGGAGTAGTAAAAGAAGCAGCAGAAGGAGAAGCAGCAGAAGAAGCAGAAAAACAAGCAGGAGAAGCAGAAAGAGAAGTAGAAGCAGAAGAAGCAGAACCAGAAGAAGAAGCAGTAGAAGCATAAGAAGCAGAAGCAGGAGAAGCAGAAGCAGAAGAAAAAGAAGAAGCATAAGAAGCAGAAAAAGAAGCAGAGGGAGAAACAGAAGATGGAGAAGGAGCAGCAGAAGGTGAAGCTGAAGGAGATGCAGAAGCAGAAAGAGAAGCAGAAACAGAAGGAGAAGTTGGAGAATCAGAAGAAGCAGAAGCAGAAAGAGAAGCAGAAGAGGGAGAAGGAGAAGCAGAAGCAGAAGGACAATCAGGAGAAGCAGAAGAAGCAGAAGCGGGAGAAGCAGAAGAAGAAGAAGAAGAAGAAGAAGAAGAAGAAGAAGAAGAAGAAGAAGAAGAAGAAGAAGAAGAAGAAGAAGAAGAAGAAGAAGAAGAAGAAGAAGAAGAAGAAGAAACAGAAGAAGGAGAAGGAGCAGAAGGAGAAGCAGAAGCAGAAGGAGAATCAGAAATAGAAACAGAAGCAGAAGAAGCAGTTGCAGGAGAAGCAGAAGCAGAAGAAACAGAAGAAGCTGAAGAAGCAGAAGGAGAATCTGAAGCAGAAGGAGAAGCAGAAGCATCAGAAGCTGGAAAAGCAGAAGCAGAAGATACAGAAGAAGCAGAAGCAGAACGAGAAGCAGAAGAATAAGAAGGAGAAAGAGAAGGATTAGTAGTAGGAGGAGCAGAAGCAGAATTAGAAGCAGAATGAGAAGCAGAATGAGAAGCACAAGAAGGAGAAATTGAAGGAGAAGGAGAATGAGACGGAGAAGCAGAAGGAGAAGTAGGAGAAGCAGAAGAAGGAGAAGCAGGAGAAGCAGAAGCAGAAGAAACAGAAGAAGGAGAAGAGCAGAAGCAGAAGGAGAAACAGAAGCAGAAGGAGAAGCAGAAGAAGCAGAAGCTGAAGCAGAAGAAACTGAAAAAGCAGAAAAAGAAGAAGAAGCAGAAGAAGAAGAAGCAGGAAAAGCAGAAGAAGAAGGAGAAGGAGAAAGAGAAGGATTAGGAGTAGGAGAAACAGACGGATAAGCAGAAGCAGAAAGAGAAGGAGAAGGAGAAGGAGAAGCAGGAGAAGCAGAAGCAGGAGAAGCAGAAGCAGAATGAAAAGCAGAAGAAGGAGAAATTGAAACAGAAGAAGGTGCAGAAGGAGAAGCAGAAGCAGAAGGAGAAGCAGAAGAAGGAGAAGGAGAAGGAGAAGCAGAAGGATAAGAATAAAGAGAAACCGAAGGAGAAGCAGGAG
>NW_012326060.1:0-1338 GCF_000151885.1 Dipodomys ordii
AGAAATGAGGGGGGGGGAAGGGAAGGTTGGGAGGGGAGAGAAAAAAAGGGAGGGAAAGGGGAGAAAGGTAAGGGGGAAAAGGAAAGGCGGAAGGAAGCGAGAAGTGGTAGGTATTCTAGATACAAATGAGGTAGGGGGGGGAGCCGAGGGAAATACAGAAGCAAGGAACCCGAGAGAGAGTGTAGAGAGGAGAGGAAAGAAGAACAAAAAGTATGCGAGAGGGGAAGGAACGGTAGGGAGAGAATAGGAGATGTAAATAGAACAAGGGGGGTAGATAGCGAAAGGGCAGGTAAAAAAAGGGGTAACGACACCGCCCCCCCCGCCTTCGGGCTTCCCTGGAGTCCTGCTCCTAATTATCTCTTTAATATCACTTTATCTTCCAGCCCCTGCTTCCTGACCGGATGGTGATATCTGAAGCACTCAGCGGCAACCAGACAGCCAGAGGGGAACGCGAGCCATCCATGCAGGTGGCGTAACCGTCCATCCTCACCCCCCCTGCAGGCGATTACTCGACCACGACCACGACCTCCGACCCCCCCCCCTGCACCAAAATCCACAACCCTACCCTCGGAACAAAATAAAACAAATTTGCTTGAATCTCACGCTGCCTTTTGTTTGTTATTGACGCAATAGGCGAAGGGGAGGGATCTCATTTCTGGTGCCTGACGGGGGGGAGAGGGGGAAGGGGGCGGGGGAATTGGAGAGGAGAGAAGAGGGGGCAGAGGGCATCTCAGTGTATCTGTGTGTGTGTGTGCGTGCATCATTGAGGAAACTCAAAGATCGGACGCGGCAGAGCATGTATGTAGTCCAGCCGAACCAATTCACCACGTCTCTGTCTCTTGTCTCTCTGTTTCTGTTTCTCTATTTCTCTCTCTGTGTCTCTCTTTGTCTCTGTCTGTCTGTCTGTCTGTCTGTCTGTCTCTCTCTCTCTCTCTCTCGTTTGAATTCTCTCTCCCGCCCGCCCGCCCGCCCGCACTCCCTCCCTCTTTTTCCTCTCGACTTGCCAGACAATCCTGGGGCTTGTGCTACTGTACTGGCGCTCCAACACACAACGGTCCCACACCGAGCCTGCCTGCCTGCCTGCCTGCCTATGCATGGGCCCCATACTCCAACGAGGCACATCATCATCCCCACCCCACCCCTTCTCTGAAAAGAAGGCAGTCTCTCTCGGGGCCAGCCAGCCTGGGCCGGTTTTCTCAGTCAGTCAGTGCGTTGTTTGTTTGTTTTTTTTTCCCCCCATGCATTTCATGAGAGAAAACTGCAATTCACAAAACCACCACTAGATGGCGCGCGTTCGCCGTCGACAAGGTGGATGGGGCGGCGGGAGGGGCAAAACTG
>NW_012326061.1:0-1338 GCF_000151885.1 Dipodomys ordii
GGGGTAGCATTAGCAAATTTGCGTTAGGGAGGAGTAGAGATCAACCGGACAAACCATCATGAATGGAGCAGTCTACTTATGGAAGAGACCAGGGAAGCATATTGCCCTATCCTGATGAATATGCACCAAGAAGATGCCATCCATAAAACCTAAAAGCAAAGCCTTCTACAAAGTGTTGAATCTGCCATCCCCGCGCCCCGCCCCTGCCTTCCGGCTTCACTGGAGTCGTGCTCCTAATTATCTCTTTAATATCTCTTTATCTTCCAGCCCCTGCTTCCTGACCGGATGGTGATATCTGAAGCACTCAGCGGCAACCAGACAGCCAGAGGGGAACGCGAGCCATCCATGCAGGTGGCGTAACCGTCCATCCTCACCCCCCCCCCCCGCGCAGGCGATTACTCGACCACGACCACGACCTCCGACCCCGCCCCCCCGCACCAAAATCCACAACCCTACCCTCGGAACAAAATAAAACAAATTTGCTTGAATCTCACGCTGCCTTTTGTTTGTAATTGATGCAATAGGCGAGGGGATGGATCTCATTTCTGGTGCATGACGGGGGGGGAGGGGGGAGGGGGCGGGGGAATTGGAGAGGAGAGAAGAGGGGCCAGAGGGCATCTCAGTGTATCTGTGTGTGTGCGTGCGTGCATCTTTGAGGAAACTCAAAGATCGGACGCGACAGAGCATGTATGTAGTCCAGCCGGACCAATTCACCACGTCTCTGTCTCTTGTCTCTCTGTTTCTGTTTCTCTATTTCTCTCTGTGTGTCTCTCTTTGTCTCTGTCTGTCTGTCTGTCTGTCTGTCTGTCTGTCTGTCTGTCTGTCTGTCTCTCTCTCTCTCTCTCTCGTTTGAATTCTCTCTCCCGCCCGCCCGCCCGCCCGCACTCCCTCCCTCCTTTTCCTCTCGACTTGCCAGTCAATCCTGGGGCTTGAGCTACTGTACTGGCGCTCCAACACACAACGGTCCCACTCCGAGCCTGCCTGCCTGCCTGCCTGCCTATGCATGGGCCCCATACTCCAACGAGGCACATCATCATCCCCACCCCACCCCTTCTCTGAAAAGAAGGCAGTCTCTCTCGGGGCCAGCCAGCCTGGGCCGGTTTTCTCAGTCAGTCAGTGCGTGGTTTGTTTGTTCTTTTTTTTTCTCCCATGCATTTCATGAGAGAAAACTGCAATTCACAAAACCACCGCTAGATGGCGCGCGTTCGCCGTCGACAAGGTGGATGGGGCGGCGGGAGGGGCAAAACACGGGTCGGGTCAGTCACTCACTCAGTCAGTCAGTCCTCACCTACCCGGCAGTGGGGAGTGAGAGTTCTGACATACACATACATATAGGTT
>NW_012326062.1:0-1338 GCF_000151885.1 Dipodomys ordii
TAGTTCTCATGGCCAGCAGAGTGTGCTCCACCGGCTGGTGGAGCTCTCGAACAGTTCCCAGTTTTAGTGGGTCCTGTGGTCCAGATGTTGGGGAGGGAGTCTAGGTCAGGGTCTGGGGATTCCCTCCAGCTCAGGGTCCCCTGTGAAGTACTCACCCTGGAGCTGGTTGTTTCTGTGTGGTGTAGGTCGTCAGTTGTTGTTGCAATCCGAGTTCAGTTGGGGTGGTTGCAGGCTGGGTTGGGCGGCCCCCGCCGGGTCGTTGCGATCGCGATCTGGCGGGTGGTCTGCCGACAGGTTCGCTGCTGCTGGTGCCGGGCGGCTTTGGCGGGATGGAGCCTCTCCGCTCCCGTGGAGAGTTAGGGGTGGGGGTGGGATCCTCGTGGAGAATCCCGGCTGGTAGGTTTCTCTGTTCCTGGCGATCTGCTGTTCTGCGGACCGGTACCTGGTATCTGCAACCGGTACCTGGTATCTGCGAGCGGCCCCCTGTGTCTCTGGGGCTCCGGCAGCCCCCGCCCCGCCGGCTGGCCGGCGGCTTGGCGCTCTGCCGCGCGGCCAGTAAAGGTTGGGGGAGGGGTCTTCGCTCTTCTCTGTTCTGAAATTCTTTTCTTCTCTTTCTTTTTTTGTTATTTCTCACCTCTGGTTTTTCTCTGAGTGTTCGTCTTTTTGTTGTTGTCGGTCTCTTGGGGAGATTAAGCGTTGGAACTCGAACTCTCTTTTTGGTTGGAGAGAGCTGTGGCGTTTCCCTACTGCCCCGTCGCCATCTTGGTCCCCCCTCCCTAATTATCTCTTTAATATCTCTTTATCTTCCAGCCCCTGCTTCCTGACCGGATGGTGATATCTGAAGCACTCAGCGGCAACCAGACAGCCAGAGGGGAACGCGAGCCATCCATGCAGGTGGCGTAACCGTCCATCCTCACCGCCCCCCCGCAGGCGATTACTCGACCACGACCACGACCTCCGACCCCCCCCCCGCACCAAAATCCACAACCCTACCCTCGGAACAAAATAAAACAAATTTGCTTGAATCTCACGCTGCCTTTTGTTTGTAATTGACGCAATAGGCGAAGGGGAGGGATCTCATTTCTGGTGCCTGACGGGGGGGGGAGGGGGGAGGGGGCGGGGGAATTGGAGAGGAGAGAAGAGGGGGCAGAGGGCATCCCAGTGTATCTGTGTGTGTGTGTGCGTGCATCTTTGAGGAAACTCAAAGATCGGACGCGACAGAGCATGTATGTAGTCCAGCCGGACCAATTCACCACGTCTCTGTCTCTTGTCTCTCTGTTTCTGTTTCTCTATTTCTCTCTCTGTGTCTCTCTTTGTCTCTGTCTGTCTGTCTGTCTG
>NW_012326063.1:0-1338 GCF_000151885.1 Dipodomys ordii
GCTTCTGCATCTTCAGCCTCTTCTGCTACTGATTCTGCTTCTTCTGTTTCTTCTGCTTCTCCTTCTGCTTTTGCTTCTCTTTCTGCTTCTGCTTCTCCTTCTGGTTCTCCTTCTTCTTCTCCAGATTCTGCTTCTTCTGCTTCTCCTGCTTCTCCTTCCGCTTTAGGTTCTGCTTTTGCTTCTTCGGCTTCTTCTGCGTCTATTTCTGCTTCTCCTTCTGTTTCTGCTTCTCTTTCTGCTTCTGCTTCTTCTCCTTCTTCTAATTCTTCTGATTAAGCTTCTCCTGCTTCTGCTTCTCCTGCTTCTCCTTCTGTTTCTCTTTATGCTTCTCCTTCTGCTTCTCCTTCTTCTGCTTCTACTACTGCTTCTGCTTCTCCTTCTGCTTCTGCATCTTCTGCTTCTTCTGCTACTGCCTCTGCTTCTTCTGTTTCTTCTGCTTCTCCTTCTGCTTTTGCTTCTCTTTCTGCTTCTGCTTCTCGTTCTGCTTCTCCAGATTCTGCTTCTTCTGCTTCTCCTGTATCTCCTTATGCTTCAAGTTCTGCTGCTGTTTCTTCGGCTTCTTCTGCTTCTGCTTCTCCTGCTGCTGCTTCTTCTGCTGCTCCTGCTTCTATTTCTGCTTTTCCTTCTGTTTCTGCTTCTCCTTCTGCTTCTGCTTCTTCTCCTTCTTATGTTTCTTCTGCTTCTGCTTCTCCTGCTTCTGCTTCTCCTGCTTCTCGTTGTGCTTCTCTTTCTGCTTCTCTTTCTGCTTCTCCTTCTCCTTCTTCAGCTTCTCCTTCTGCTTCTCCTTCTCCTTCTGCTTCAATTTCTCCTTCTGCTTCTCATTCTGCTTCTGCGTCTTCTGTTTCTTCTGCTTCTCTTGCTTCTGCTTCTCCTGCTTCTCCTACTTCTCGTGCTGCTTCTCCTTCTGCGTCTCTTTCTGCTTCTGCTTATCCTTTTGCATCTCCTACTCCTAATCCTTCTCTTTCGCCTTCTCCTTCTTGTTCTTCTGCTTGTCCTGGTGCTTCTGCTTCTGCTTATTCTACTATTTCTGTTTCTTCTGCTTCTGCTTCAGATTGTGCTTCTTCTGTTTCTCCTTCTGCTTCAGATTCTGCTTCTGCTTCTTCGGCTTCTCCTGTTTCTTCTGCTTCTGCTTCTCCTGCTTCTTCTGGTTCTCCTGCTTCTCTTTCTGCTTCTCCTTCTGCTTCTGCTTTTCCTTCCTGTTTTTCTGCTTTTCCTTCTGCTTCTGCTACACCTGCTACTGCTTCTACTTCTTCTGTTTCTTCTGCTTCTCCTTCTGCTTTTGATTCTCTTTCTGCTTCTGCTTCTCCTTCTGCTTCTCCTTCTTCTTTCCAGATCTGC
>NW_012326064.1:0-1338 GCF_000151885.1 Dipodomys ordii
CCGCTGTGTGCCGCTGTGTACCCCGCTGTGTCGCCTGCTGTGACCTGTTTGTGTCCTCCCTTGTCCCCCGCTGCGTCCCGCTGTGTCCCCTTTGTGTCCCCGCTGTGTCCCACTGTGTACCCGCTGTGTCTCCCTGTGTCCCACTCTGTCCCGCTGTGTCCCCCGCTGTGTCCCGCTGTTTCCCCGCTGTGTCCCAGGTTGTGTCCCGCTGTGTCCCCCGCTGTGTCCTCCGCTGTGTCCCGCTGTATCCCCCACTGTGTCCTCCGGTGTGTCCCTCTGTGTCCCTGGCTGTGTCCTGCTGTGTCCCGCTGTGTCCCCGCTGTGTCCCCTGCTGTGTCCCTGCTGTGTCCTCGCTGTGTCAGACTGTGTCCCGCTTTGTCCTTGCTGTGTCCTCTGCTGTGTCTTGCGCTGTGTCCCGCTGTGTCCCCCGCTGTGTCCCGCTGTTTTCTGCTGTGTCCCGCTGTGTCCCTCTGTGTCCTTGCTGTGTCCCCGCTGAGTCCGGCTGTGTACCCGGCTGTGTCAAGCTGTGTCCTCGCTGTGTCCCTCTGTGTCCTGCTCTGTTCTCACTCTGTCCCCACTGTGTCCCCCTTTGTACCGCGCTCTGTCCAGCTGTGTCCCCGCTGTGTCCCGCTGTGTCCCGCTGTGTACCCCACTGTGTCCAACTGTGTCCTCGCTGTGTCCCTCTGTGTCCCTCTGTGTTCTCGCTGTGTCCCCGCTGTGTCCCCCTGTGTCCACTTTGTCCCCGCTGTATCCCGCTGTGTCCCCCTCTGTGTCCCCGCTGTGTCCCCAGCTGTGTCTCCGCTGTGTCCCAGCAGTGTACCCCGCTGTGTCCCCCACTGTTTCCCCGCTGTGTCCCGCTGTGTCCCCCTCTGTGTCCCCGCTGTGTCCCCGTTGCCCCAGGTGTGTCCCCGCTGTCCACCGCTGTGTCCCCCGCTGTGTCCCCTGCTGTTTCCCCGCTGTGTCCTGCTGTGTCACTGCTCTGTCCCCGCTGTCCCCCGCTGTGTCGCACTGTGTCCCTCTGTGGTCCCCGCTGTGTCACCCGCTGTGTCCCCGCTGTGTCACCGCTGTGTCCAGCTGTGTCCCGCTGTGTCCCCGCTGTGTCCCCCGTGTGTCCCGCTCTGTCCTCCGCTGTGTCCCGCTGTGTCCCCCGCTGTTACCCGCTGTGTCCCGCTGTGTCCCCCTCTGTGTCCCCGCTGTGACCCCTTTGCCCCAGGTGTGTCCCCACTGTCCACCGCTGTGTCCCCTCTGTGTCCCCTGCTGTTTCCCGCTGTGTCCCACTGTGTCACCGCTGTGTCCCGCTTTGTCTCCCGTTGTGAGCCTGCTGTGTCCTGCTTTGTC
>NW_012326065.1:0-1338 GCF_000151885.1 Dipodomys ordii
AGAAGCAGTAGCATTAGCAGCTGAAGCAATATGAGAAGCAGAAGCAGAAGCAGAAGAAGAATGATATGCAGCATGAGAAGCAGTAGCAGCAGCAGAATCAGCAAAAGCAGCAGCAGAAGAAAGAGAAGAAGAAGAAGAAGAAGAAGAAGAAGAAGAAGAAGAAGAAGAAGAAGAAGAAGAAGAAGAAGAAGAAGAAGAAGAAGAAGAAGAAGAAGAAGGAGCAGTAGAAGCAGAAGAAGCAGAAGCAGGAGAAGCAGAAGCAGAAGAAAAGTAATAAGCATAAGAAGCAGAATCATTGGAAGAAGGAGAAGGAGCAACAGAAGGAGAAGCAGAAGGAGAATCAGAAGGAGAAGCAGAAGAAGGAGAAGCAGAAGCAGAAGAAGCAGCAGAAGCAGAAGCAGAAGCAGCAGAAGATGCAGAAGGAGAAGCAGGAGAAGCAGAAGAAGCAGAAGCAGAAGGAGAAGCAGAAGTAGGAGAAGAAGAAGGAGAAGGAAGGGCAGCAGAAGAAATAGGAGAAGCATTAGGAGAAGCAGAAGCAGAATGAGAAGCAGAAAGAGAAGCAGTAGAAGCAGAAGAAGCAGGAAAATCATAAGCAGAAGAAAGAGAAGGGGAAGAAGAAGAAGAAGAAGAAGAAGAAGAAGAAGAAGAAGAAGAAGAAGAAGAAGAAGAAGAAGAAGAAGAAGAAGAAGAAGAAGAAGAAGAAGAAGAAGAAGGAGAAGCATAAGTAGAAGCATAAGGAGAAGCATAAGGAGAAACAGTAGAAGCAGAAGCAGGAGAAGCAGAAACAGAAGAAAAATAATTAGCAAAAGAAGCAGAAGCAGAAGCAGTGGGAGAAGCAGAAGAAGGAGAAGGAGAAGCAGAAGGAGAAGTAGAAGCAGAAAAAGAAGCAGAAACAGAAGGAGAACAAGAAGGAAAAACAGGAGAAGCAGAAGAAGCAGAAGTAGAAGCAGAAAGAGGAGAAGAAGGAGAAGCAGAAGTAGAGTCAGAAGAAACAGAAGAAGAAGAAGCAGAAGAAACAGAAGCAAAAGAAACAGAAGAAGGAGAAGAGCAGAAGCAGAAGCAGAAGCAGAAGCAGAAGCAGAAGGAGAAGCATAAAGAGAAGCAGGAGAAGCAGAAGAAGCAGGAGAAGCAGAAGCAGAAGAAACAGGAGAAGCCGAAGAAGCAGAAGCAGAATCTGAAGCAGGAGAAACAGAAGAAGCACAATCTGAAGCAGAAGCAGAAGAAACAGAAATAGTAGAATAAGCAGAAGGAGAAGCAGAAGGAGAAGCAGAAGAAGAAGACGGAGAAGGCGGTAGAGAAGGATTAGGAGTAGGAAAAGCAAAAGAATAAGCAGAATGA
>NW_012326066.1:0-1338 GCF_000151885.1 Dipodomys ordii
TTCGCCAGATGGAACAATAGAGGAGGTGAAGTCGTTTCTTAAAGATAGGTTGCAAACTTTAGAGATTCATAAGTGATCGATATGTAGGTCCGGATGAGTTGATAGCATAAGGATCAGATTAGGGTCCCGAGTTGATATGACAGATCAGAGAGCGTAATCAGTCCGGGGCGATCAGGATGATGAAGATTCATCAGGTGATTATGGGTCAGTTAGCAGGAGGCATCCAGATTAGCATGGGGACAATTCTCGACAGGTGTTTTTATTCTCTCCCTCCCCCCTCCCCCAACCCCCCCCCGCCTTCGGGCTTCCCTGGAGTCCTGCTCCTAATTATCTCTTTAATATCTCTTTATCTTCCAGCCCCTGCTTCCTGACCGGATGGTGATATCTGAAGCACTCAGCGGCAACCAGACAGCCAGAGGGGAACGCGAGCCATCCATGCAGGTGGCGTAACCGTCCATCTTCACCCCCCCCCGCAGGCGATTACTCGACCACGACCACGACCTCCGACCCCCCCCCCCGCACCAAAATCCACAACCCTACCCTCGGAACAAAATAAAACAAATTTGCTTGAATCTCACGCTGCCTTTTGTTTGTAATTGACGCAATAGGCGAAGGGGAGGGATCTCATTTCTGGTGCCTGACGGGGGGGGAGGGGGGAGGGGGCGGGGGAATTGGAGAGGAGAGAAGAGGGGGCAGAGGGCATCTCAGTGTATCTGTGTGTGTGCGTGCGTGCATCTTTGAGGAAACTCAAAGATCGGACGCGACAGAGCATGTATGTAGTCCAGCCGGACCAATTCACCACGTCTCTGTCTCTTGTCTCTCTGTTTCTGTTTCTCTATTTCTCTCTCTGTGTCTCTCTTTGTCTCTGTCTGTCTGTCTGTCTGTCTCTCTCTCTCTCTCTCTCTCGTTTGAATTCTCTCTCCCGCCCGCCCGCCCGCCCGCACTCCCTCCCTCCTTTTCCTCTCGACTTGCCAGTCAATCCTGGGGCTTGAGCTACTGTACTGGCGCTCCAACACACAACGGTCCCACTCCGAGCCTGCCTGCCTGCCTGCCTGCCTATGCATGGGCCCCATACTCCAACGAGGCACATCATCATCCCCACCCCACCCCTTCTCTGAAAAGAAGGCAGTCTCTCTCGGGGCCAGCCAGCCTGGGCCGGTTTTCTCAGTCAGTCAGTGCGTGGTTTGTTTGTTCTTTTTTTTCCCCCATGCATTTCATGAGAGAAAACTGCAATTCACAAAACCACCACTAGATGGCGCGCGTTCGCCGTCGACAAGGTGGATGGGGCGGCGGGAGGGGCAAAACACGGGTCGGGTCAGTCACTCACTCAGTCAGTGA
>NW_012326068.1:0-1338 GCF_000151885.1 Dipodomys ordii
CTAAAATATATCTGTTTATAAATATGGCATAGTGGGTATCAACCTCTTTAAGTGGAGATAGGAGGAACTTTTAAGGCGCGGTTGTTTATGGTTTTTTGTTTCCACAATAGTGGGTTCCTGCTCGGAATCCGCTTTAGTACTCACCCTCCCCCTCCGCAACACGTCGGCTGGCGGTCGAAACCCCGCCCTCCCCCCTCCCCGTCGTCATGGCTACGACAGAGGAAAAGCAAATGATGATAATAATGAATCATAACAACCTATATGTATGTGTATGTCAGAACTCTCACTCCCCACTGCCGGGTAGGTGAGGACTGACTGACTGAGTGAGTGACTGACCCGACCCGTGTTTTGCCCCTCCCGCCGCCCCATCCACCTTGTCGACGGCGAACGCGCGCCATCTAACGGTGGTTTTGTGAATTGCAGTTTTCTCTCATGAAATGCATGGGGGAAAAAAAGAACAAACAAACCACGCACTGACTGACTGAGAAAACCGGCCCAGGCTGGCTGGCCCCGAGAGAGACTGCCTTCTTTTCAGAGAAGGGGTGGGGTGGGGATGATGATGTGCCTCGTTGGAGTATGGGGCCCATGCATAGGCAGGCAGGCAGGCAGGCAGGCTCGGAGTGGGACCGTTGTGTGTTGGAGCGCCAGTACAGTAGCTCAAGCCCCAGGATTGACTGGCAAGTCGAGAGGAAAAGTAGGGAGGGAGTGCGGGCGGGCGGGCGGGCGGGAGAGAGAATTCAAACGAGAGAGAGAGACAGACAGACAGACAGACAGACAGACAGACAGAGACAAAGAGAGACACAGAGAGAGAAATAGAGAAACAGAAACAGAGAGACAAGAGACAGAGACGTGGTGAATTGGTCCGGCTGGACTACATACATGCTCTGTCGCGTCCGATCTTTGAGTTACCTCAAAGATGCACGCACGCACACACACAGATACACTGAGATGCCCTCTGCCCCCTCTTCTCTCCTCTCCAATTCCCCGGCCCCCTCCCCCATCCTCCCCCCGTCAGGCACCAGAAATGAGATCCCTCCCCTTCGCCTATTGCGTCAAATACAAACAAAAGGCAGCGTGAGATTCAAGCAAATTTGTTTTATTTTGTTCCGAGGGTAGGGTTGTGGATTTTGGTGCGGGGGGGTTCGGAGGTCGTGGTCGTGGTCGAGTAATCGCCTGCGGGTGTGTGGGGGTGAGGATGGACGGTTACGCCACCTGCATGGATGGCTCGCGTTCCCCTCTGGCTGTCTGGTTGCCGCTGAGTGCTTCAGATATCACCATCCGGTCAGGAAGCTGGGTCTGGAAGATAAAGAGATATGAAAGAGATAATTAGCAGCATGA
>NW_012326069.1:0-1338 GCF_000151885.1 Dipodomys ordii
TCTTCTTCTTCTTCTTCTTCTTCTTCTTTTTCTTCTTCTTCTTCTTCTTCTTCTTCTTCTTCTTCTTCTTCTCTTTCTTCTGCTTCTGCTTTTCCTGCTTCTTCTGCTTCTACTGCTTCTCTTTCTGCTTCTCATTCTTCTTCTGCTTCTCCTATTGCTTCTGCTGCTCTTCCTTCTCCTTCTCCTACGTCTGCTTCTCCTTCTGCTTCTCCTTATATTTCTCTTTCTCCTTCTCCTTCTCGTTCTTCTGCTTCTACTTCTGCTTTTGCTTCTGCTACTTATGCTTCTTCTGTTTCTTTTGCTTCTGCTTCAGTTGCTTCTGCTTCTTAGCTTCTCCTGCTTCTCCTGCTTCTGTTTCTGCTTCTTCTTCTTCTTCTCTTTCGGGTTCTCCTGCTTCTGCTTCTTGTGCTTCTCCTGCTTCTCTTTCTGCTACTCATTCTGCTTCTGCTTCCCCTTCTGCTTCTGCTTCTCCTCCTTCTCCTTCTCCTTCTCCTACTTCTGCTTCTCCTTCAGCTTCTGCTTCTTCTGCTTCTCCTTCTGCATCTCCTTCTGCTTGTGCTTGTTCTTATGCTTCTTCTTCTTCTTCTGCTTCTCCTGCTTCTTTTGGTTCACCTTTTGCTTCTGCTTCTTCTGATTTTCCTTCTTCTCCTTCGGCTTCCCCTCTGCCTCTCCTTCTTCTCGTGCTGCTTATCCTTTTCTTCTCCTTCTCGTTCTGCTTTTCCTTCTGCTTCTCCTTCTGCTTCTAATCCTTTCTCTCGCCTTCTCCGTCTTCTTCTTCTGCTTTTCCTGCTGCTTCTGCTTCTGCTTATTCTACTATTTCTGTTTCTTCTGCTTCTGCTTCAGATTGTGCTTCTTCTGTTTCTCCTTCAGATTCTGGTTCTGCTTCTTTGGCTTCTCCTGTTTCTTCTGCTTCTGATTCTCCTGCTTCTTCTGCTTCTCCTGCTTCTCTTTCTGCTTCTGCTTCTGCTTCTCCTTCTGCTTCTGCTTCTGCTCTTCTCCGTCTTCTGTTTTTTTTCTTCTGTTTCTTATGTTTCTTCTTCTGTTTCTTCTGATTCTACTTCTGCTTCTCCTTCTTCTCTTCTTTCTGCTTCTACTTCTGCTTCTTCTGATTCTCCTGCTTCTCCTTCTTGTTCTCCTTCTGTTTCTGCTTCTCTTTCTGCTTCTGCTTCTCCTTCTGCTGCTCCTTCTCCTTCTCCTTCTTATGCTTCTCCCACTTCTTCTGCTTCTGCTTCTTTTGCTTATTCTTTTTCTTCTGCTTCTGCTTCTCCTGCTTCTGCTTCTTCTGCTTCTACTGCTTCTCCTTATGCTTCTTCTTCTCCTTCTTCTTCTTCTTCTTCT
>NW_012326070.1:0-1338 GCF_000151885.1 Dipodomys ordii
CTGGGGGACTAAGGAAAATAAAGAAAGATTTGTGGCTTTACAGCCATCATCAAGGCCATGATAAAGGCTTGACTTATTTGGTTCTAAACAGAGCATTTTGCTGGACTGTAATCCTAGCTATTCAGGAGCCTGAGATCTGAGGATCACAGTTCAAAGCCATCCTGGGCACGAAAATCTGTGAGACTCTTATCTCTAATAAACTACCAGAAAACCAGAAGTGGCACAGTGGCTCAAGTGATAGAGTGCTAGCCTTGAGCTGAAGATCTGAGGGACAGCGCCCAGGCCCAGAGTTCAGGCCCCATGATCGAACCCCCCCCAAAAAAAATAATAAAAAATAAATAAAGTGGAGAATACTAGGAAGGGTCAGGTTTAGAGGCAATGTTACATTCTTTCTTTGGCCATATTAAGTTTGAGGGGTCTATTAAACCTCCAGACATATAGAATGCTGACAAACACATAGCTAGCTGACTCTAGGATTGAATGAAAAAATGAGAGCTGTATCTATAAATCTAGGAAATACCAGTAAGTAGAAAGCCATGGGATTGGAAAAGATAACCCAAGAGTAAGAGGATAGAGAAGAAGGAAGGTCAGCAAGAGAAAAGTTCCAACTGGAAGCCCAAAAAGAGGCCAATGAGATCAGAAAGAACAGGAAAAGGATATACAGGAGTCTTAACTGGCCACGTGCTACAGTGAGATTGGTTAAGATAAAATCTGAGGAATGGTGGAGCTGGCAAGTGGCTTAGTGGTAGAGCGCTTGCCTTGCCTGCCTGAGGCCCTGGGCTCAATTCCTCAGCCCCACATAAGCAAAAAGAAAAGAAGCCAGAAGTGGTGCTGTGGCTCAAGTGGTAGAGCGCTAGCCTTGAGCTGAAGAGCTGAAGGACAGCGCCCAGGCCCAGACATCAGGCCCCACGACTGGACCCAAGAACAGCAACAAAAAACGAAACAAAAAAAAAAACAACTGAGGAATGGTATCTAGATTGGACAAGCCTCTGTCTGCCACTGGTGACCTTGACATAAATGGCTTCCACAGAGTGATGGAAATAAAAGTTTTGATGTGGAAGAAAAGTTTTGATGTGGTAGATTCAAGTTCAATGGAGGAGAAAGGGAGATGAGGTCAGAGACATTGAGTGGTAGCTGGAAAAGAAGGTGGAATTAAAGGAAATTCTGTTCATTGTGTGACAGGTCTATGTAGTCCCAGCAAGCCTTGATTGTGATCTTCCTTGCCTCAGCCTCCCTCTTCTGGGGAGTACATCATCATACCCAGTCTCTTTTTTTGCTTTGTTTTGTTTTGTGCAGGTCTTGGGGTTAGAACTCTAGGGCCTGGGCACTATTCCTTAA
>NW_012326071.1:0-1338 GCF_000151885.1 Dipodomys ordii
AACATATATATGCAAATAAGACAACCTAAGTAGACGGAATACTAGCCTCAGGCACATTATCATAAAGCAAATCCAAAACTTCCCCTCCCCCTCCGCAACACGTCGGCTGGCGGTCGAAACCCCGCCCTCCCCCATCCCCATCTTCATGGCTACGGCACAGGAAAAGCAAATGATGATAATAATGAATCATAACAACCTATATGTATGTGTATGTCAGAACTCTCACTCCCCACTGCCGGGTAGGTGAGGACTGACTGACTGAGTGAGTGACTGACCCGACCTGTGTTTTGCCCCTCCCTCCGCCCCATCCACCTTGTCGACGGCGAACGCGCGCCATCTAGCGGTGGTTTTGTGAATTGCAGTTTTCTCTCATGAAATGCATGGGGGAAAAAAAAGAACAAACAAACCACGCACTGACTGACTGAGAAAACCGGCCCAGGCTGGCTGGCCCCGAGAGAGACTGCCTTCTTTTCAGAGAAGGGGTGGGGTGGGGATGATGATGTGCCTCGTTGGAGTATGGGGCCCATGCATAGGCAGGCAGGCAGGCAGGTAGGCTCGGAGTGGGACCGTTGTGTGTTGGAGCGCCAGTACAGTAGCTCAAGCCCCAGGATTGACTGGCAAGTCGAGAGGAAAAGGAGGGAGGGAGTGCGGGCGGGCGGGCGGGCGGCGGGCGGGAGAGAGAATTCAAACGAGAGAGAGAGAGAGAGAGACAGACAGACAGACAGACAGACAGAGACAAAGAGAGACACAGAGAGAGAAATAGAGAAAGAGAAACAGAGAGACAAGAGACAGAGACGTGGTGAATTGGTCCGGCTGGACTACATACATGCTCTGTCGCGTCCGATCTTTGAGTTTCCTCAAAGATGCACGCACGCACACACAGATACACGGAGATGCCCTCTGCCCCCTCTTCTCTCCTCTCCAATTCCTCCGCCCCCTCTCCCCTCCCCCCCCGTCAGGCACCAGAAATGAGATCCCTCCCCTTCCCCTATTGCGTCAATTACAAACAAAAGGCAGGGTGAGATTCAAGCAAATTTGTTTTATTTTGTTCCGAGGGTAGGGTTGTGGCTTTTGGTGTGGGGGTGGGTCGGAGGTCGTGGTAGTCGTCGAGTAATCGCCTGCGCGGGGGGGGGGGTGAGGATGGACGGTTACGCCACCTGCATGGATGGCTCGCCTTCCCCTCTGGCTGTCTGGTTGCCGCTGAGTGCTTCAGATATCACCATCCGGTCAGGAAGCAGGGGCTGGAAGATAAAGAGATATTAAAGAGATAATTAGGAGCAGGACTCAAGGGAAGCCCGAAGGCGGGGGTGAGGCGGGGGAGGGGGGAGGTAGAGAATG
>NW_012326072.1:0-1338 GCF_000151885.1 Dipodomys ordii
GTCCACATTGAGTCCCGTTGTTTCCCCCGCTGTTTCCCGCAGTGTCGTCACTGTGTCCAGCATGTGTCCTTGCTGTGTCCACAGTGTGTCCAGCAGTGTACCCCGCAGTGTCCCCAGTGAGTCCCGCTGAGTACCACGTTGTATCCCGATATGTCCCGCTATGTCCCGCTCTTTCCCCACTGTGTCACATTGTATCCTGGCTGTGTGCCCGCTGTGTTCCACTGTGTAATCTTCAGTGTCTCGCTTTGTACCGAGTTGTGTCTCGCTGTGTCCCCAGCTCTGTCCCCCGCTGTGTCCCGCCTAGTCCCCCTCTGTGTCCCGCTGTGTCATGCTGTGTCCCCCGCTGTGTCCCGCTGTATCCACGCAGTGTCCCGCTTTATCCCAATGTGTCCCGTTGTGTTCCGTGTTGTCCCGTTTGTGCCCCTCAGTGTCCCCCGCTGTGTCCCAACTGTGTCACCGCTGTGTCCCGCTGTGTCCTCGATGTGTCCCCTGCTGTGTCCTGCTCTGTTCCCCGCTGTGTCCCCCACTTTGTCCCAACTGTGCCCCGCTGTGTCCCGCTGTGACCCGCTGTGTCCCGCTGTATCCCGCTATGTCCCCCACTATGTCCCGTTGTGTCCCCAGCTGTGTACCCCGCTGTGTCCCGCGGTGTCCCCGCTGTATCGAAGCTATGTCCCGCTGGGTCCCGCTGTGTCCTCTTTGTGTACCCCGCTGTGTCCCACTGTGTCCCCCGCTGTGTCCCTCGCTGGGTTCCGCTGTGTCCCCTGCTGTGTCCCGCTGTATCCTCCCTGTGTCCCCTGCGGTGTCCCGATGTGTCCCCTGCTGTGTCACTCGCTGTGTCCCTGCTGTGCCCCACTGTGTCCCACTGTGTCCCGCTGTGTCCTGCTGTGTCCCCCGCTGAGTCCCGCTGTGTACCCGCTGTGTCCCAATGTGTCCTCGCTGTGTCCCCCGCTGTGTCCCGCTGTGTCCCGCTGTGTCCCTCTGTGGCACCTGCTGTATCCCCGCTCTGTCCCGCTCTGTGCCCCGCTTTGTCCGGCTGTGTCCACTGCTGTGACCCCGTTGTGCCTTGCTGTGTCCGGCTCTGTACCCCACTGTGTCCAGCTGTGTCCCCGCTGTGTCCCGCTGTGTCCCCCACTGTGTCCCAATGTGTCCCCTGCTGTGTCCCCCACTGTGTCCCGCTGTGTCCCCTGCTGTGTCTGGCTGTGTCCCCAGCTGTGTCCCGCTGTGTCCACTGCTGTGACCCCGTTGTGCCTTGCTGTTTCCCGCTGTGTCCCCCACTGTGTCCCGCTGTGTCTTCGCTGTGTCCCATTGTGTCCCCGCTGTTTCCCCGCTGGGTCCTGC
>NW_012326073.1:0-1338 GCF_000151885.1 Dipodomys ordii
GATTGTTTCAATTGTTGGTATAGATTTCCACTAACTTGGATAAGATATTCTGGCATAGGATCTTCAGACCATTTCGGTCCGCCTTACTTGAAGAGGAGTCATTCAAATTGAAAGTCTTGAAAATCCAGATTGCTACACGCTCCCCTCCCCCTCCGCAACACGTCGGTTGGCGGTCAAAACCCCGCCCTCCCCCCTCCCCGTCGTCATGGCTACGACAGAGGAAAAGCAAATGATGATAATAATGAATCATAACAACCTATATGTATGTGTATGTCAGAACTCTCACTCCCCACTGCCGGGTAGGTGAGGACTGACTGACTGAGTGAGTGACTGACCCGACCCGTGTTTTGCCCCTCCCGCCGCCCCATCCACCTTGTCGACGGCGAACGCGCGCCATCTAGTGGTGGTTTTGTGAATTGCAGTTTTCTCTCATGAAATGCATGGGGGAAAAATAAGACCAAACAAACCACGCACTGACTGACTGAGAAAACCGGCCCAGGCTGGCTGGCCCCGAGAGAGACTGCCTTCTTTTCAGAGAAGGGGTGGGGTGGGGATGATGATGTGCCTCGTTGGAGTATGGGGCCCATGCATAGGCAGGCAGGCAGGCAGGCAGGCTCGGAGTGGGACCGTTGTGTGTTGGAGCGCCAGTACAGTAGCTCAAGCCCCAGGATTGACTGGCAAGTCGAGAGGAAAAGGAGGGAGGGAGTGCGGGCGGGCGGGCGGGCGGGAGAGAGAATTCAAACGAGAGAGAGAGAGAGACAGACAGACAGACAGACAGACAGACAGAGACAAAGAGAGACACACAGAGAGAAATAGAGAAACAGAAACAGAGAGACAAGAGACAGAGACGTGGTGAATTGGTCCGGCTGGACTACATACATGCTCTGTCGCGTCCGATCTTTGAGTTTCCTCAAAGATGCACGCACGCACACACACAGATACACTGAGATGCCCTCTGCCCCCTCTTCTCTCCTCTCCAATTCCCCCGCCCCCTCCCCCCTCCCCCCAGTCATGCACCAGAAATGAGATCCTTCCCCTTCGCCTATTGCATCAATTAAAAACAAAAGGCAGCGTGAGATTCAAGCAAATTTGTTTTATTTTGTTCCGAGGGTAGGTTTGTGGATTTTGGTGCGGTTGGGGGGTCGGAGGTCGTGGTCATGGTCGAGTAATCGCCTGCGTGGGGGGGTGAGGATGGACGGTTACGCCACCTGCATGGATGGCGCGCGTTCCCCTCTGGCTGTCTGGTTGCCGCTGAGTGCTTCAGATATCACCATCCGGTCAGGAAGCAGGGAACTGGAAGATAAAGAGATATTAAAGAGATAATTAGGAGCAGGACTC
>NW_012326074.1:0-1338 GCF_000151885.1 Dipodomys ordii
CGTCCAGATCCCCCCCCCAAAAAGAAGGAAAGTCCCTGAATCTGTTATCCCTAGTTAACCAGCAGGAAACCGGAACTGGAGCTGTGGCTCAAGTGGTAGAGTACTCGCCTTGAGCTGAAGAGCTCAGGGACAGAACCCAGGCCCAGAGTTCAAGCCCCACTACTGGCCAACAAAAAAAAGAAAAAAGAATGTGTGCTAAGATTTGAACTCAGAGCCAGGGTACTCTCCTTTAACTTTTTTGCTTGAAGCAGGCATGCTACCACCTGGCTTTTTTTTTTGTTAACTGGACATAAGAGTCAGATTTGCCTTCCCAGGCTGGCTTTGAATCTCAGTCCTCAGATCTCAGCCTTCTGAGTAGGTAGGATAACACGTATGAACCACGAGTGTCCTGCTTGTCTTAAATTTTTGAGATGGAGTTCTTGCTATGTTGGCAGGCTAACCCTAAACTCTTGTACACAAGTAATTCTTCTGCCTTTGTTTCTCAAATAGAAATACAGGTATGCCACAGTGCCTGGTTCAGACTGTGAGTTTATTTTTTACTTTTCTTTCTTCTTTTTTGGTGCCAGCCTCAAGGCTTGAACTCAGGGCCTGGGGCACTGTCCCTGAGTATCTTTTGCTAAAAGCTAGCCTCTACCACTTGAGACACATCTCCACTTCCTGCTTTTTTGGAGGGATAGTTAATTAGAGGTAAGAATCTCATGGACTTTCCCACCCAGTATTAAAGCCATGAGCCACCAGTGCCTGACTCAGACTGTAGTTTTCCATTTTGGTGTTGAATAATGGAAACATCTGTGGAAATGCTGTAGAAGATGGGGGGTGGAGGACTGCTGGTGTTGAATTCCAGATTTGATAAACTGGGGTGACCTCAGGGAAGCTATTTCACCTTGCTGTACCTTGGTTTCCTGATCTGCAGGTTGAGATGATGAAGGAACCCTCCTTAGGTCTATCGGGAGGATGAAAATGATTAAGGTAGATATAGTGACAAGGACTAAGAGATATTGATTATTCTTTTTTTTTCTTGGTTGGTAGTGGGGCTTGAACTCTGGGTCTGGGCGCTGTCCCTCAGCTCTTCAGATCAAGGTGAGCACTCTACCACTTGAGCCCCAGCGCCACTTCCAGTTTTCTAGTAGTTTATTGGAGATACGAGTCTCGCAGACCTTCCTGCCTGGGCTGGCTTTGAACTGCGATCCTCAGATCTCAGCTTCCTAAGTAGCTAGGATTAGAGACGTGAGCCACCAGCACCCAGCATGGTTATTCTTACTTTCCTTGTGTGTGTGTGTGTGTGTGTGTGTATGTGTGTGCTCAAGCACGCATGCCTGCACCTAGTACTGAACTTGA
>NW_012326075.1:0-1338 GCF_000151885.1 Dipodomys ordii
GCAGAAAGAGAAGCAGAAGAAGCAGTAGCAGGAGAAGCAGAAGCAGAAGAAACAGAAGAAGCCGAAGAATCAGAAGGAGAACCTGAAGCAGAAAGAGAAGCAGAAGCAGCAGAAGCTGGAAAAGCAGAAGCAGAAGAAACCGAACAAGCAGAAGAAGCAGAAGCAGAACGAGAAGCAGAAGAAGAGGGAGAAAGAGAAGGATTAGGAGTAGGAGGTGCAGAAGCAGAATAAGAAGCTGAAAGAGAATCAAAACAGAAGGAGACGCAGAAGAAACAGAAGAAACAGTAGCAGTTGCAGCAGAAGCAGAAGGAGAAGCAGAAAGAAAAGCAGAAGAACGAGAAGGAGAAGGAGAAACAGAAGGAGAAGCAGAAGGAGAAGCAGAAGGAGAAGCAGAAGAAGCAGAAGGAGAAACAGAAGCAGAAGAAGCAGAAGGAGAAGCAGAAGGAGAAACAGAAGCAGAAGAAGCAGCAGAAGGAGAAGGAGAAGCAGAAGAAGATGCAGAAGGAGAAGCAGGAGATGCAGAAGAAGAAGAAGGAGAAGGAGAAGTAGAAGTAGGAGAAGGAAGAGCCGCAGAAGAAATAGGAGAAGGAGAAGCAGAAGCAGAATGAGAAGCAGAAAGAGAAGCAGTAGAAGCAGAAGAAGCAGGAAAAGTAGAAGCAGAAGAAAGAGAAGAAGAAGAAGAAGAAGAAGAAGAAGAAGAAGAAGAAGAAGAAGAAGAAGAAGAAGAAGAAGAAGAAGAAGAAGAAGAAGAAGAAGAAGGAGGAGGAGGAGGAGGAGGAGGAGGAGGAGGAAGAGGAGGAGGAGGAGGAGGTGGAGGAGGAGGAGGAGAAGGAGAAGCATAAGGAGAAGCAGTAGAAGCAGAAGAAGCAGAAGCAGGAGAAGCAGAAGCAGAGGAAAAAGAATAAGCAAAAGAAGCAGAATCAGAGGGAGAAGCAGAAGAAGGAGAAGGATCAGAAGGAGAAAGAGAAGCAGAAGGAGAATCAGAAGGAGAAGAAGAAGAAGGAGAAGCAGAAGCAGAAGAAGCAGCAGAAGGAGAAGCAGAAGCAGAAGAAGATGCAGAAGGAGAAGCAGGAGAAGCAGAAGAAGCAGAAGCAGAAAGAGAAACAGAAGTAGGAGAAGGAGAAGGAGAAGGAAGGGCAGCAGAAGCAATAGGAGAAGCATTAGGAGAAGCAGAAGCAGAATGAGAAGCAAAAAGAGAAGCAGTAGAAGCACTAAAATCAGGAGAAGCTGATGAAAGAGAAGAAGAAGAAGAAGAAGAAGAAGAAGAAGAAGAAGAAGAAGAAGAAGAAGAAGAAGATGAAGAAGAAGAAGATGAAGAAGAAGTAGAAGAAAAGAAGA
>NW_012326076.1:0-1338 GCF_000151885.1 Dipodomys ordii
GTAATCTTCTACAAGATATTAGACATCCATCCCCTGAGAACCCCTTGTCAGATTTCCCGTGCCCAGCGACTCTGGATTTCAATGCCTTTATCGTGTATGTCAGTCCCTCGGGTAATGACGTCCAGCTCGGCACTAGAAACAGACTCGCTTTGTGCGGGTGATAGTGTGTTGATGTAGAAAGAAACTATCGTATTTAGTACTCCCCCGCCCCCCCCGCCTTCGGGCGTCCCTGGAGTCCTGCTCCTAATTATCTCTTTAATATCTCTTTATCTTCCAGCCCCTGCTTCCTGACCGGATGGTGATATCTGAAGCACTCAGCGGCAACCAGACAGCCAGAGGGGAACGCGAGCCATCCATGCAGGTGGCGTAACCGTCCATCCTCATCCCCCCCGCAGGCGATTACTCGACCACGACCACGACCTCCGACACCCCCCCCGCACCAAAATCCACAACCCTACCCTCGGAACAAAATAAAACAAATTTGCTTGAATCTCACGCTGCCTTTTGTTTGTAATTGACGCAATAGGCGAAGGGGAGGGATCTCATTTCTGGTGCCTGACGGGGGGGGAGGGGGGAGGGGGCGGGGGAATTGGAGAGGAGAGAAGAGTGGGCAGAGGGCATCTCAGTGTATCTGTGTGTGTGCGTGCGTGCATCTTTGAGGAAACTCAAAGATCGGACGCGACAGAGCATGTATGTAGTCCAGCCGGACCAATTCACCACGTCTCTGTCTCTTGGCTCTCTGTTTCTGTTTCTCTATTTCTCTCTCTGTGTCTCTCTTTGTCTCTGTCTGTCTGTCTGTCTGTCTGTCTGTCTGTCTGTCTGTCTGGCTCTCTCTCTCTCTCTCTCTCTCGTTTGAATTATCTCTCCCGCCCGCCCGCCCGCCCGCACTCCCTCCCTCCTTTTCCTCTCGACTTGCCAGTCAATCCTGGGGCTTGAGCTACTGTACTGGCGCTCCAACACACAACGGTCCCACTCCGAGCCTGCCTGCCTGCCTGCCTGCCTATGCATGGGCCCCATACTCCAACGAGGCACATCATCATCCCCACCCCACCCCTTCTCTAAAAAGAAGGCAGTCTCTCTCGGGGCCAGCCAGCCTGGGCCGGTTTTCTCAGTCAGTCAGTGCGTGGTTTGTTTGTTCTTTTTTTTCCCCCATGCATTTCATGAGAGAAAACTGCAATTCACAAAACCACCACTAGATGGCGCGCGTTCGCCGTCGACAAGGTGGATGGGGCGGCGGGAGGGGCAAAACACGTTTCGGGTCAGTCACTCACTCAGTCAGTCAGTCCTCACCTACCCGGCAGTGGGGAGTGAGAGTTCTGACATACACATACATATAGG
>NW_012326077.1:0-1338 GCF_000151885.1 Dipodomys ordii
CACCCAGGGACACAGCGGGACACAGCAGGACACAGCGGAGGACACAGCGGGGACAGCAGGGGAGAGAGAGGGGACACAGCGGGACACAGCGGGGACACAGTTGGACACAGCGGGGTACTCAGCGGGACAGAGCGGGCGCACAGCGGGGACACAGCGGGATACAGCGGGACGAAGCGGGACACAGCGGGACACAGCGGGGGACACAGCGGAGGACAGAGCGGGATACAACAGGGACCACAGTGAGGACACAGCGGGACACAGCGGGGACAAAGCTGGACAAAGCGGGGTATACACAGCCAGACACAGCGGGGCCACAGCGGGGACACACCGGGACATTGAGGGTCACATCAGGGACACAGCGGGACAAAGCAGGACACAGGACACAGCGGGGGAAAAAGCGGGACACAGCGGGGGACACAGCGAGGACACAGCGGGACACAGCGGGGGAAAAAGCGGGACACAGCGGGGACACAGCGGGACACAGCGGTGGACACAGCGAGGACACAGCGGGACCCAGCGGGACACAGCGTCGATACAGCGGGGTCAGAGTGGGCCACAGCGGGGTACACAGCTGGGGACACAACAGGACACATCGGGGGACACAGCAAGTACTCAGCGGACCACAGCGTGGGACACAGTGAGGACACAGGGGGACACAGCGGGACACAGCTGGACACAGCAGGAACACAGCAGTAGACACAGCGGGACACAGCAGGGGACACAGCGGGACACAGCGGGGGACACAGGGAGGACAGAGCGGGACACAGCGGGGACACAGCGGGGACTCAGCGGCGGTCACAGCGGGGGACAAAGTGGGACACCAAGGGACAGCGCGGGACACAGCGGGGACAAGGGGGAGACAGAGCGCGACACAGCGAGGACACAGCGGGACACAGCGGGGGACACAGCGGGACACAGCGGGGAACACAGCAGGACAAAGCAGGGGACACAGCAGGGGACACAGCGGGACACAGCGGGGTACCCAGCGGGAAACAGCGGGGGGCCCAGCGAGGACACAGCAGGACACAGCGGGGGACACAGACAGGAAAACAGCGGGGGACACACCGGGGGACACAGCGGGACACAGCAGGGAACACAGCGAGGACACAGCGGGACCCAGCGGGACACAGCGTCGATACAGCGGGGATACAGCGTTACACAGTGTGGTACACATCTGTGGACACAAGGGGACACAGTGGGGGCACAGCGGGACACAGCGGGACACAGTGGGACAAAGCGAAGACAAATCATGAGATACAGTGGGGGACAGAGCGGGAGACAGCGGGGGACACAGGGAGGACACAGCAGGGCACAGCGACACACAGCAGGGACAGAGCG
>NW_012326078.1:0-1337 GCF_000151885.1 Dipodomys ordii
GCTCTCATCTCATCTCTCTCATTCTGCTTATCCTTCTGTTCTCCTACTCTAATCCTTCTCTTTCTCCTTGTTCTTCTTCTGCTTCTCGTTCATCATCTGCTTCTTCTGCTTGTTCTGTTTCTTCTGCTTCTACTTTTCCAGCTTCTGCTGATCTGCTTCTCCATCTGCTTCAGGTTCTCCTTCTGCTTCTTGAGCTTCTTCTGTTTCTTCTGCTTCTGCTTCTCCTGCTACTGCTTCTTCACCTTCTTCTGCTTCTCTTTTGCTTCTCCTTCTGCTTCTGCTTCTCCTTCTGCTCCTTCTCTTTCTTCTGTTTCTTCTTCTTCTTCGTCTGCTCCTCCCGCTTCTGCTTCTTCTGCTTCTCCTGCTTGTCCTTCTCCTTCTCCTTCTTCTCCTTCTCTTTCTGCTTCTGCTTCTTCTGATTCTCCAACTTCTCCTTCTTCTTCTCCTTCTGTTTCTGCTTCTCTTTCTGCTTCTGCATCTCCTTCTGCTTCACATTCTGCTTCTCTTTCTCCTTCTTCTGTTTCTCCCTCTGCTTCTGCTTCTTATGCTTCTTCTTTATCTTCTGCTTCTGCTTCTCCTGCTTCTGCTTCTTGTGCTTCTACTGCTTCTTCTTCTGCTTCTGCTTCTTCTGCTTCTACTTCTCTTTTTGCTTCTGCTTCTCCTGCTTGTTTTTCTGCTTCTTCTGCTGCTTCTCCTTCTGCTGCTTCTTCTACTTCTCCTACTGCTTCTCTTTTTGCTTCTCCTTCTGCTTTTGCTTCTGATTCTTCTGTTTCTCCTACCTGAATTTCTGGTTCTACTTCTTCTGCTGCTTCTCCTTCTGCTTCTGCTTCTACTTCTGCTTCCGATTCTGCTTCTTCTGCTTCTTCTCTTTCGGCTTCTCCTGCTTCTGCTTCTTGTGCTTCTCCTGCTTCTCTTTCTGGTTCTCATTCCGCTTCTGCTTCTCCTTCTGCTTCTGCTTCTCCTCCTTCTCCTTCTCCTACTTCTGCTTCTCCTTCATCTTCTGCTTCTTCTGCTTCTCCTGCTTCTCCTTCTGCATCTCCTTCTGCTTGTGCTTCTCCTTATGCTTCTTCTTCTGCCTCTGCTTCTCCTTCTCCTTCTTTTGCTTCTCCTTTTGCTTCTGCTTCTTCTGCTTTTCCTGCTTCTCCTTCTGCTTCTGCTTCTTCTGCTTCTCCTTCTGCATCTTCTTCTGCTTCTGCTTCTCCTTCTTCTGCTTCTCCTTCTTATTCTCCTACTGCTTGTCCTTCTGTTTCCCTTCTCCTTCTTGTTCTTCTGCTTTTCCTTCTGCTTCTCGTTCTGCTTCTGCTACAACTGCTACTGCTTCTACATCTTCTGTTTCT
>NW_012326079.1:0-1337 GCF_000151885.1 Dipodomys ordii
CCAGCTAGTCTTCCAGGTTAACAATCTCATGGTAAATCCGGATAGTGCCAGGTAAAGACCTCGTAGGTAACTTAAAACCAAAGGGCTCGCGCTCAACTCAGCGGTTCACTCTAATTCATCAATATAATCCCAAAAGATAACATCACAGCCAACATAGTGATAATAACCGAACGTCGGAAGTAAATATGTTTGAATAAACAACAACATTACCCCCGCCCCCCGCCCGCCTTCGGGCTTCCCTGGAGTCCTGCTCCTAATTATCTCTTTAATATCTCTTTATCTTCCAGCCCCTGCTTCCTGACCGGATGGTGATATCTGAAGCACTCAGCGGCAACCAGACAGCCAGAGGGGAACGCGAGCCATCCATGCAGGTGGCATAACCGTCCATCCTCACCCCCCCCCCGCAGGCGATTACTCGACCACGACCACGACCTCCGACCCCCCCCACACCAAAATCCACAACCCTACCCTCGGAACAAAATAAAACAAATTTGCTTGAATCTCACGCTGCCTTTTGTTTGTAATTGACGCAATAGGCGAAGGGGAGGGATCTCATTTCTGGTGCCTGACGGGGGGGGGAGGGGGGAGGGGGCGGGGGAATTGGAGAGGAGAGAAGAGGGGGCAGAGGGTATCTCAGTGTATCTGTGTGTGTGCGTGCGTGCATCTTTGAGGAAACTCAAAGATCGGACGCAACAGAGCATGTATGTAGTCCAGCCGGACCAATTCACCACGTCTCTGTCTCTTGTCTCTCTGTTTCTGTTTCTCTATTTCTCTCTCTGTGTCTCTCTTTGTCTCTGTCTGTCTATCTGTCTGTGTGTCTGTCTGTCTGTCTCTCTCTCTCTCTCTCGTTTGAATTCTCTCTCCCGCTCGCCCGCCCGCCCTCCCGCATTCCCTCCATCCTTTTCCTCTCGAATTGAAAGTCAATCCTGGGGCTTTACTTACTGTACTGGCGCTCCAACACACAACGTTCCCACTCCGAGCCTGCCTGCCTGCCTGCCTCCCTATGCATGGGCCCCATACTCCAATGAGGCACATCATCATCCCCACCCCACCCCTTCTCTGAAAATAAGGCAGTCTCTCTCGGGGCCAGCCAGCCTGGGCGGTTTTCTCAGTCAGTCAGTGCGTGGTTTGTTTGTTCTTTTTTCCCCCCATGCATTTCATGAGAGAAAACTGCAATTCACAAAACCACCGCTAGATGGCGCGCGTTCGCCGTCGACAAGGTGGATGGGGCGGCGGGAGGGGCAAAACACGGGTCGGGTCAGTCACTCACTCAGTCAGTCAGTCCTCACCTACCCGGCAGTGGGGAGTGAGAGTTCTGACATACACATACATATAGG
>NW_012326080.1:0-1337 GCF_000151885.1 Dipodomys ordii
CTTCTTCTGCTTCTCTTTCTGCTTCTCCTTCTGTTTCTCCTTCTCCTTCTCCTTCTCGTACTTCTACTTTTCCTTCTGCTTCTCCTTCTGCTTCTGCATCTTCTGCTGCTTCTGCTACTGCGTCTGCTTCTTCTGTTTCTTCTAATTCTCCTTCTGCTTTTCCTTCTGCTTTTGCTTCTCTTTCTGCTTCTGGTTCTCCTTCTGCTTCTCCAGATTCTGCTTCTTCTCCTTCTCCTGCTTCTCCTTCTGCTTCAGGTTCTGCTTCTGCTTCTTCGTCTTCTTCTGCTTCTGCTTCTCCTGCTGCTGTTTCTTCTGCTTCTGCGTCTTCTCCTTCTGCTTTTCCTTCTGTTTCTGCTTTTCCTTCTGCTTCTGCTTCTTCTCCTTCTGTTTCTTCTGCTTCTGCTTCTCCTGCTGCTGCTTGTCCTGCTTCTCGTTCTGCTTCTCTTTCTGATTCTCCCTTTCCTTATCCTTCTTCTTCTGCTTCTCCTTCTGCTTCAATTTCTCCTTCTGCTTCTCATTCTGCTTCTGTGTCTTCTGTTTTTTCTGCTTCTCCTGCTTCTGCTTCTTCTGCTTCTTCTGCTTCTCGTGCTGCTTCTCCTTCTGCTTCTCTTTCTGCTTCTGCTTATCTTTCTGCTTCTCCCACTCCTAATCCTTTTCTTTTGCCTTCTCCTTCTTCTGCTTCTGCTTCTCCTGCTGCTTCTGCTTCTGTTTATTCTACTATTTCTGTTTCTTCTGCTTCTGCTTCAGATTGTGCTTCTTCTGTTTCTCCTTCTGCTTCAGATTCTGCTTCTGCTTCTTCTGTTTCTTCTTCTTCTGCTTCTCCTGCTTCTTCTGCTTCTCCTGCTTCTCTTTCTGCTTCTCCTTCTTCTTCTGCTTCTCCTTCTGCTTCTGCTTCTGCTCTTCTCCTTCTTCTGTTTCTTTTGCTTCTGTTTCTTCTGCTTCTTCTTCTTCTGTTTCTTCTGATTCTACTTCTACTTCTGCTTCTCCTTCTTCTCCTTCTCTTTCTGCTTCTACTTATACTTCTTCTGATTCTCCTGCTTCTCCTTCTTGTTCTCCTTCTGTTTCTGCTTCTCTTTCTGCTTCTGCTTCTCCTTCTCCTTCTGCTTCTCCCTCTGATTCTGCTTCTTATGCTTATTCTTTTTCTTCTGCTTCTGCTTCTCCTGCTTCTGCTTCTTCTGCTTCTACTGCTTCTCCTTATGCTTCTCCTTTTCCTTATGCTTCTTCTTCTTCTTCTTCTTCTTCTTCTTCTTCTTCTTCTTCTTCTTCTTCTTCTTCTTCTTCTTCTTCTTCTTCTTCTTCTTCTCTTTCTTTTGCTTCTGCTTTTCCTGCTTCTTCTG
>NW_012326081.1:0-1337 GCF_000151885.1 Dipodomys ordii
TAAAATCTCCAAAGTTTTTCGTGTTCCACGTTTGCGCTTTAATTTTTTAGGTAGGTAAATCGTGTAAACCTTCGCTGTGTCAATAATTAAACTATCAAATAGGACCAAATCTCCTTGATTAAATCTATATCTATAGTTTGTTTTGTTTCACGCATGCATACGATCCAGGGAACGAGCGACTCCTCCCCCTCCCCCTCCCCCTCCGCAAGACGACGGCTGGCGGTCGAAACCCTGCCCTCCCCCCTCCCCGTCGTCATGGCTACGACAGAGGAAAAGCAAATGATGATAATAATGAATCATAACAACCTATATGTATGTGTATGTCAGAACTCTCACTCCCCACTGCCGGGTAGGTGAGGACTGACTGACTGAGCGAGTGACTGACCCGACCCGTGTTTTGCCCCTCCCGCCGCCCCATCCACCTTGTCGACGGCGAACGCGCGCCATCTAGTGGTGGTTTTGTGAATTGCAGTTTTCTCTCATGAAATGCATGGGGGAAAAAAAGAACAAACAAACCACGCACTGACTGACTGAGAAAACCGGCCCAGGCTGGCTGGCCCCGAGAGACTGCCTTCTTTTCAGAGAAGGGGTGGGGTGGGGATGATGATGTGCCTCGTTGGAGTATGGGGCCCATGCATAGGCAGGCAGGCAGGCAGGCTCGGAGTGGGACCGTTGTGTGTTGGAGCGCCAGTACAGTAGCTCAAGCCCCAGGATTGACTGGCAAGTCGAGAGGAAAAGGAGGGAGGGAGTGCGGGCGGTCGGGCGGGCGGGAGAGAGAATTCAAACGAGAGAGAGAGAGAGACAGACAGACAGACAGACAGACAGACAGAGACAAAGAGAGACACAGAGAGAGAAATAGAGAAACAGAAACAGAGAGACAAGAGACAGAGACGTGGTGAATTGGTCCGGCTGGACTACATACATGCTCTGTCGCGTCGGATCTTTGAGTTTCCTCAAAGATGCACGCACGCACACACATAGATACACTGAGATGCCCTCTGCCCCCTCTTCTCTCCTCTCCAATTCCCCCGCGCCCTCCGCCCTCCCCCCCCCGTCAGGCACCAGAAATGAGATCCCTCCCCTTCGCCTATTGCGTCAATTACAAACAAAAGGCAGCGTGAGATTCAAGCAAATTTGTTTTATTTTGTTCCGAGGGTAGGGTTGTGGATTTTGGTGCGGGGGGGGGGGTCGGAGGTCGTGGTCGTGGTCGAGTAATCGCCTGCGGGGGGGGGGTGAGGATGGACGGTTACTCCACCTGCATTGATGGCTCGCGTTCCCCTCTGGCTGTCTGGTTGCACGCTGAGTGCTTCAGATATCACCATCCGGTCAGGAAGCAG
>NW_012326082.1:0-1337 GCF_000151885.1 Dipodomys ordii
ATAAGAATGGAAATACAATGAACCAGGTCAATGGTGCCGACATTGACCTGAAAGTGAGAGGCAAGATTAGGAGAAAAAATAAATGCCCCCGCCCCCCCCGGCCTTCGGGCTTCCCTGGAGTCCTGCTCCTAATTATCTCTTTAATATCTCTTTATCTTCCAGCCCCTGCTTCCTGACCGGATGGTGATATCTGAAGCACTCAGCGGCAACCAGACAGCCAGAGGGGAACGCGAGCCATCCATGCAGGTGGTGTAACCGTCCATCCTCACCCCCCCCCGCAGTCGATTACTCGACCACGACCATGACCTCCGACACACCCCCCCGCACCAAAATCCACAACCCTACCCTCGGAACAAAATAAAACAAATTTGCTTGAATCTCACGCTGCCTTTTTTTTGTAATTGACGCAATAGGCGAAGGGGAGGGATCTCATTTCTGGTGCCTGACGGGGGGGGGAGGTGGAGAGGGGGCGGGGGAATTGGAGAGGAGAGAAGAGGGGGCAGAGGGCATCTCAGTGTATCTGTGTGTGTGCGTGCGTGCATCTTTGAGGAAACTCAAAGATCGGACGCGACAGAGCATGTATGTAGTCCAGCCGGACCAATTCACCACGTCTCTGTCTCTTGTCTCTCTGTTTCTGTTTCTCTATTTCTCTCTGTGTGTCTCTCTTCGTCTCTTTCTGTCTGTCTGTCTGTCTGTCTGTCTGCCTGTTTCTCTCTCTCTCTCTCGTTTGAATTCTCTCTCCCGCCCGCCCGCCCGCCCGCACTCCCTCCCTCCTTTTCCTCTCGACTTGCCAGTCAATCCTGGGGCTTGAGCTACTGTACTGGCGCTCCAACACACAACGGTCCCATTCCGAGCCTGCCTGCCTGCCTGCCTGCCTATGCATGGGCCCCATACTCCAACGAGGCACATCATCATCCCCACCCCACCCCTTCTCTGAAAAGAAGGCAGTCTCTCTCGGGGCCAGCCAGCCTGGGCCGGTTTTCTCAGTCAGTCAGTGCGTGGTTTGTTTGTTCTTTTTTTTCCCCCATGCATTTCATGAGAGAAAACTGCAATTCACAAAACCACCACTAGATGGCGCGCGTTCGCCGTCGACAAGGTGGATGGGGCGGCGGGAGGGGCAAAACACGGGTCGGGTCATTCACTCACTCAGTCAGTCAGTCCTCACCTACCCGGCAGTGGGGAGTGAGAGTTCTGACATACACATACATATAGGTTGTTATGATTCATTATTATCATCATTTGCTTTTCCTCTGTCGTAGCCATGACGACGGGGAGGGGGGAGGGCGGGGTTTCGACCGCCAGCCGACGTGTTGCGGAGGGGGAGGGGGAGGGGGAGG
>NW_012326083.1:0-1337 GCF_000151885.1 Dipodomys ordii
GGAGAAGGACAAGAAGCCGAAAGAGAAGCAGTAGAAGCAAAAGAGGCAGGAAAAGCAGAAGCAGAAGAAAGAGAAGAAGAAGAAGACGAAGAAGAAGAAGAAGCTGCAGCAGCATAAGGAGAAGAATAAGGAGAAGCATAAGGAGAAGTATAAGGAGAAGCAGTAGAAGCAGAAGAAGCAGAAGCAGGAGAAGCTGAAGCAGAAGAAAAAGAATAAGCAAAAGAAGCAGAAGCAGAAGCAGTGAGAGAAGCAGAAGAAGGAGAAGGAGAAGGAGCAGCAGAAGGAGAAGCAGAAGCAGAAAGAGAAGCAGAAACAGAAGGAGAACAAGAAGGAGAAGCAGGAGAATCAGAAGAAGCAGAAAGAGAAGAAGAAGGAGAAGCAGAAGTAGAATCAGAAGAAACAGAAGAAGAAGAAGCAGAAGAAACAGAAGCAAAAGAAACAGAAGAAGGAGAAGAGCAGAAGCAGAAGGAGAAGCAGGAGCAGAAAGTGAAGCATAAAGAGAAGCAGGAGAAGCAGAAGAAGCAGGAGAAGCAGAAGCAGAAGAAACAGGAGAAGCCGAAGAAGCAGAAGCAGAATCTGAAGCAGGAGAAACAGAAGAAGCACAATCTGAAACAGAAGCATAAGAAACAGAAATAGTAGAATAAGCAGAAGCAGAAGCAGCAGGAGAATCAGAAGAAGAAGACGGAGAAGGCGAAAGAGAAGGATTAGGAGTAGGAAAAGCAAAAGAATAAGCAGAAGCAGAAAGAGACGCAGAAGGAGAAGCAGCACGAGAAGTAGGAGAAGCAGAAGCAGGAGAAGCAGAAGAAACAGAAGACGCAGAAGCAGAATGAGAAGCAGAAGGAGAAATTTAAGCAGAAGCAGAAGGAGAAGCAGAAGCCGAAGGAGAAGCAGAAGAAGGAGAAGGAGAACAGAAAGAGAAGCAGAAAGACAAGCAGAACGAGAAGCAGGAGAAGCAGAAGCAGGAGAAGCAGAAGCAGAAGAAACAGAAGAAGGAGAAGCAGCAGAAGCAGAAGCAGAAACAGAAAGAAAAGCAGAAAGAGAAGCAGGAGAAGCAGAAGATGCAGCAGCAGGAGAAGCAGAAGGAGAAGCAGAAGCAGAAAGAGAAGCAAAAGCAGAAGGAGAAGCAGAAGGAGAAGCAAAAGAAACAGAAGAAGCAGAGGCAGTAGCAGAAGAAGCAGAAGATGCAGAAGCAGAAGCAGAAGGAAAAGCAGAAGAACGAGAAGTAGAAGAGAAACAGAAGGAGAAGCAGAAGAGAAGCAGAAGAACGAGCAGGAGAAGGAAAATCAGCAGGAGAAGCAGAAAGAGCAGCAGAACGGAGAAGCAGTTGATTCAGAAAC
>NW_012326084.1:0-1337 GCF_000151885.1 Dipodomys ordii
TTATAAAAGAGGTCAAAAAACCCCTTCATTTCTAAAAAAATTTTACGATGGGTTGCTTGCTATATTTGTGTGGAATTTTTTTTCCCCCATTCCAATGAACGGTGGAACGTGTTTAAAAAAGCTAAAATTCCCCCCTCCCCCCTCCGCAACACGTCGGCTGGCGGTCGAAACCCCGCCCTCCCCCCTCCCCGTCGTCATGGCTACGACAGAGGAAAAGCAAATGATGATAATAATGAATCATAACAACCTATATGTATGTGTATGTCAGAACTCTCACTCCCCACTGCCGGGTAGGTGAGGACTGACTGACTGAGTGAGTGACTGACCCGACCCGTGTTTTGCCCCTCCCGCCGCCCCATCCACCTTGTCGACGGCGAACGCGCGCCATCTAGTGGTGGTTTTGTGAATTGCAGTTTTCTCTCCTGAAATGCATGGGGGAAAAAAAAGAACAAACAAACCACGCACTGACTGACTGAGAAAACCGGCCCAGGCTGGCTGGCCCCGAGAGAGACTGCCTTCTTTTCAGAGAAGGGGTGGGGTGGGGATGATGATGTGCCTCGTTGGTGTATGGGGCCCATGCATAGGCAGGCAGGCAGGCTCGGAGTGGGACCGTTGTGTGTTGGAGCGCCAGTACAGTACAGTAGCTCAAGCCCCAGGATTGACTGGCAAGTCGAGAGGAAAAGGAGGGAGGGAGTGCGGGCGGGCGGGAGAGAGAATTCAAACGAGAGAGAGAGAGAGACAGACAGACAGACAGACAGACAGACAGTCAGACAGACAGAAATAGAGAAACAGAAACAGAGAGACAAGAGACAGAGACGTGGTGAATTGGTCCGGCAGGACTACATACATGCTCTGTCGCGTCCGATCTTTGAGTTTCCTCAAAGATGCACGCACGCACACACACAGATACACTGAGATGCCCTCTGCCCCCTCTTCTCTCCTCTCCAATTCCCCCGACCCCTCCCCCCTCCCCCCCCGTCAGGCACGAGAAATGAGATCCCTTCCCTTTGCCTATTGCGTCAATTACAAACAAAAGGCAGCGTGAGATTCAAGCAAATTTGTTTTATTTTGTTCCGAGGGTAGGGTTGTGGATTTTGGTGCGGGGGGGGGTCGGAGGTCGTGGTCGTGGTCGAGTAATCGCCTGCGGGGGGGGTGAGGATGGACGGTTACGCCACCTGCATGGATGGCTCGCGTTCCCCTCTGGCTGTCTGGTTGCCGCTGAGTGCTTCAGATATCACCATCCGGTCAGGAAGCATGGGCTGGAAGATAAAGAGATATTAAGAGATAATTAGGAGCACGACTCCAGGGATCCCGAGTGGGGAGGGGGGCGGGGGGTA
>NW_012326085.1:0-1337 GCF_000151885.1 Dipodomys ordii
AGCAGCAGCAGCAGCAGCAGCAGCAGCAGCAGCAGCAGCAGCAGCAGCAGTAGCAGCAGCAGCAGCAGCAGCAGCAGCAGCAGCAGCAGCAGCAGCAGCAGCAGCAGCAGCAGCAGCAGCAGCAGCAGCAAGCAGAAGCAGCATAAGCAGCAGAAACAGCAGAAAAACCAAAACAGAAGAAAGCACAGCAACAGGAGAAGCAGAAAGAGAATCAAGAAGCAAAACAGAAAAAAGAGAAGCAGAAGCAGAAGGAGAAGCAGAAGTAAGAGAAAGAGAAGGAAGAGCAGCAGCATCAATAGCAGCAGCAGAAGCAGCAGAAGCAGCAGAAGCAGAAGCAGAAGGAGAAGCAGCAGAAGCAGAAGAAGCAGCAGAAGCAGAAGCAGCAGCAGCAGCAGAAGCAGAAGCAGCAGCAGAAGAAGAAGAAGAAGAAGAAGAAGAAGAAGAAGAAGAAGAAGAAGAAGAAGAAGAAGAAGAAGAAGAAGAAGAAGAAGAAGAAGAAGAAGAAGAAGAAGAAGGAGGAGGAGGAGGAGGAGAAGAAGAAGAAGAAGAAGAAGAAGAAGAAGAAGAAGAAGAAAAAGAAGAAGAAGAAGAAGAAGAAGAAGAAGAAGAAGAAGAAGAAGAAGAAGAAGAAGAAGAAGAAGACGACGAAGAAGAAGAAGAAAAAGAAGAAGAACCATAAGGAGAAGCATAAGGAGAAGCATAAGGAGAAGCAGTAGAAGCAGAAGAAGCAGAAGCAGGAGAAGCAGAAGCAGAAGAAAAAGAATAAGCAAAAGAAGCAGAAGCACTAGGAGAAGCAGAAGAAGGAGAAGGAGTAGGAGCAGCAGAAGGAGAAGCAGAAGCAGAAAGAAAAGCAGAAACAGAAGGAGAACAAGAAGGAGAAGCAGGAGAATCAGAAGAAGCAGAAGTAGAAGCAGAAGAAGCAGCAGAAGAAGAAGAGCAGAAGAAGCATAAGAAGCAGAAGCAGGAGAAGCAGAACCAGAAGAAAAAGAAGAAGCATAAGAAGCAGAAGCAGAGGGAGAAGCAGAAGAAGGAGAAGGAGCAGCAGAAGGAGAAGCAGAAGGAGAATCAGGAGGAGAAGCAGAAGAAGGAGAAGCAGAAGAAGCAGAAGCAGAAGGAGAAGCAGAAGTAGGAGAAGGAGAAGGAAGGGCAGCAGAATCAATAGGAGAGGCAGAAGGAGAAGCAGAAGCAGAAAGAGAAGCAGAAAGAGAAGCACTAGAAGCAGAAGAAGCAGGAAAAGCAGAAGAACAAGAAAGAGAAGAAGAAGACGAAGACGAAGACGAGAAGAGAAAAGAGAGAGAGAGAAGAGAGAGAGAGAGAGAGAGAGAGAGAGAGAGAGA
>NW_012326086.1:0-1337 GCF_000151885.1 Dipodomys ordii
CAACAGACAAGAGTCTCTAATCCAAAATTACATTCTTCTAAACGTATTCAAAAAATAGCGCAGACATTTCACAATCCCGATATATAGAGTGTAGATACCAAAGCAACAGAACATATAAACATGATATGTAGATACCAAGCACAAATGAATTTTTCTTACTATGAAGTTTATTGTTCAGAGTTTGGTCTCATGACATTCTCCCTTTGGAGAAAAAAATGCAAAGACAACATAATCATATTTAATGAAAACAATTTCGTTCGGAAGCAAAAGCATATACGAGATTTGATGCATTGTCCATATAAAAGGAGAAAGTACATTTTGTCCATAATAAAAGTGACGGTAAAATAGAAAACCCCGCCCCCCCCCGCCTTCGGGCTTCCCTGGAGTCCTGCTCCTAATTATCTCTTTAATATCTCTTTATCTTCCAGCCCCTGCTTCCTGACCGGATGGTGATATCTGAAGCACTCAGCGGCAACCAGACAGCCAGAGGGGAACGCGAGCCATCCATGCAGGTGGCATAACCGTCCATCCTCAACCCCTCCCCCGCAGGCGATTACTCGACCACGACCACGACCTCCGACCCCCCCCCCCCCGCACCAAAATCCACAACCCTACCCTCGGAACAAAATAAAACAAATTTGCTTGAATCTCACGCTGCCTTTTGTTTGTAATTGACGCAATAGGCGAAGGGGAGGGATCTCATTTCTGGTGCCTGAGGGGGGGGGGAGGGGGGTGGGGGCGGGGGAATTGGAGAGGAGAGAAGAGGGGGCAGAGGGCATCTCAGTGTATCTGTGTGTGTGCGTGCGTGCATCTTTGAGGAAACTCAAAGTTCGGACGCGACAGAGCATGTATGTAGTCCAGCCGGACCAATTCACCACGTCTCTGTCTCTTGTCTCTCTGTTTCTGTTTCTCTATTTCTCTCTCTGTGTCTCTCTTTGTCTCTGTCTGTCTGTCTGTCTGTCTGTCTGTCTGTCTGTCTCTCTCTCTCTCTCTCGTTTGAATTCTCTCTGACGCCTGCCCGCCGGACTGCACTCCCTCCCTCCTTTTCCTCTCGACTTGCCAGTCAATCCTGGGGCTTGAGGTACTGTACTGGCGCTCCAACACACAACGGTCCCACTCCGAGCCTGCCTGCCTGCCTGCCTGCCTATGCATGGGCCCCATACTCCAACGAGGCACACCATCATCCCCACCCCACCCCTTCTCTGAAAAGAAGGCAGTCTCTCTCGGGGCCAGCCAGCCTGGGCAGGTTTTCTCAGTCAGTCAGTGCGTGGTTTGTTTGTTCTCATTTTTTCCCCCATGCATTTCATGAGAGAAAACTGCAATCACAAAACCACTGA
>NW_012326087.1:0-1337 GCF_000151885.1 Dipodomys ordii
AGGCACAGAGGATTAACAATCCCCGACCTCAGTGGAATTTCAGGGTTCCTTGCATTTTCAGAAAAGGGTGGGTGGCTTTTCCCACACAAGGAACCAGGGCAGGAGGAGGGTGTCAAGGACTACAGGAATGAGCCAAGAAGGTGTGACTGGAGAGCAAGAAGATCACACCTTGCACTTTGCACAAGCCCGGCTTTCAGGCGCAGTTGTATATGGACATGGGCAGGGTTGACAGGTCTTGTGGGTGTGGACATGGGGCAGGGTATGACAGGTCTCTGGATGCAGAGGTGGGCTAGATGCAGAGCCTGCCCTTCAATGGCCTTTATCCATCCGGATTCTCAGCCCTCTGGCACCAGCAGCCCACCTGGTCCAGGCCTTTCCAGACACATGCAGGCGCCGGATCACAGCCCTTCCCAGCCCCTGCCACAGCACAGATTGGCTGGGAGAGTTTCTCACGAGAGTCCCCACTTATGTACTCCACAGACAGCGTGTGTAGTGTGTGTGTGTGCGTGCACCATCACACAGTCCCCGCCCCCGCCCTCCTGTCCACACAGCAGGCTCTAAACTCACCCGCGGGTCTGACGCACGCAGATGTTCGGGGGGCCTCCCATCTGGTCCTCCCCCTCCGCAACACGTCGGCTGGCGGTCGAAACCCCGCCCTCCCCCCTACCCCTCGTCATGGCTACGACAGAGGAAAAGCAAATGATGATAATAATGAATCATAACAACCTATATGTATGTGTATGTCAGAACTCTCACTCCCCACTGCCGGGTAGGTGAGGACTGACTGACTGAGTGAGTGACTGACCCGACCCTTGTTTTGCCCCTCCCGCCGCCCCATCCACCTTGTCGACGGCGAACGCGCGCCATCTAGTGGTGGTTTTGTGAATTGCAGTTTTCTCTCCTGAAATGCATGGGGGAAAAAAAAGAACAAACAAACCACGCACTGACTGACTGAGAAAACCGGCCCAGGCTGGCTGGCCCCGAGAGAGACTGCCTTCTTTTCAGAGAAGGGGTGGGGTGGGGATGATGATGTGCCTCGTTGGAGTATGGGGCCCATGCATAGGCAGGCAGGCAGGCAGGCAGGCTCGGAGTGGGACCGTTGTGTGTTGGAGCGCCAGTACAGTAGCTCAAGCCCCAGGACTGACTGGCAAGTCAAGAGGAAAAGGAGGGAGGGAGTGCGGGCGGGCGGGCGGGCGGGAGAGAGAATTCAAACGAGAGAGAGAGAGAGACAGACAGACAGACAGACAGACAGACAGAGACAAAGAGAGACACAGAGAGAGAAATAGAGAAACAGAAACAGAGAGACAAGAGACAGAGACGTGGTGAATTGGTCCGGC
>NW_012326088.1:0-1337 GCF_000151885.1 Dipodomys ordii
TTCTGCTTCTCTTTCTGCTTCTACTTCTTCTGATTCTCCAACTTCTCCTTCTTCTCCTCCTTCTGTTTCTGCTTCTCTATCTGCTTCTGCATCTCCTTCTGCTTCACCTTCTGCTGCTCCTTTTCCTTCTTCTGTTTCTCCCTCTGCTTCTGCTTCTTATGCTTCTTCTTTTTCTTCTGGTTCTGCTTCTCCTGCTTCTGCTTCTTATGCTTCTACTGCTTCTTCTTCTTCTTCTGCTTCTACTTCTCTTTCTGCTTCTGCTTCTCCTGCTTGTTTTTCTGCTTCTTATGCTGCTTCTCCTGCTGGTTCTTCTCCTTCTTCTTCTGCTTCTCCTTTTGCTTCTCCTTCTGCTTCTTCTTCTGCTTCTTCTGTTTCTCCTGCCTGAATTTCTGGTTCTACTTCTTCTTCTGCTTCTCCTTCTGCTTCTGCTTCTACTTCTGCTTCTGTTTCTGTTTTTTCTGCTTCTTCTATTTCGGTTTCTCCTGCTTCTGCTTCTTGTGATTCTCCTGCTTCTCTTTCTGCTTCTCATTCCGCTTCTGCTTCTCCTTCTGCTTCTGCTTCTCCTCCTTCTCCTTCTCCTACTTCTGCTTCTCCTTCAGCTTCTGCTTCTTCTGTTTCTCCTGCTTCTCCTTCTGCATCTCCTTCGCTTGGCTTCTCCTTATGCTTCTTCTTCTGCCTCGCTTCTCCTTCTCCTTCTTTTGCTTCTCCTTTTGCTTCTGCTTCTTCTGCTTTTCCTGCTTCTCGTTCTGCTTCTGCTTCTTCTGCTTCTCCTTCTGCATCTTCTTCTGCTTCTGCTTCTCCTTCTTCTGCTTCTCCTTCTTATTCTCCTACTGCTTCTCCTTCTGTTTCCCTTCACCTTCTTGTTCTTCTGCTTTTCCTTCTGCTTCTCCTTCTACTTCTGCTACCACTGCTACTACTTCTACTTCTTCTGTTTCTTCTGCTTCTCCTTCTGCTTTTGATTCTCTTTCTGCTTCTGCTTCTCCTTCTGCTTCTCATTCTGCTTCTCCAGATTCTGCCTCTTCTGCTTCTCCTGCTTCTCCTTCTGCTTCAGGTTCTCCTTCTGCTTCTTCGGATTCTTATGCTTCTGCTTCTCCTGCTTCAGCTTCTTCTGCTTCCCCTCCTTCTCTTTCTGCTTCTCCTTCTGTATCTGCTTCTCCTTCTGCTTCTGCTTCTTGTCCTTCTCCTGTTTGTTCTGCTTAGATTCTCCTGTTTCTGCATCTCCTGCTCCTCCTTCTGCTGCTCTTTCTGCTTCTCCTGCTGCTTTTCCTTCTCCTGCTCCTTCTTCTGCTTCTCTTTCTGCTTCTCCTTCGCTTCTCCTCTTTTTCCTTCTCCTTCTC
>NW_012326089.1:0-1337 GCF_000151885.1 Dipodomys ordii
TTATTTTTTAGCTGTAAAATCAAGGAAATGGATTCTATACATTGAAATTTTTAGATGGTTCATGTAACTATAATTTTTGAAATCTCAGATATAAAAATACCTCAAATTTTTTCTACCTAACAATTACTTCAACACGGAGAAGGATGGGATTATTAATAGATATTCAAGGTTAATAGATATCAGCCGCTCCCCCTCCGCAACAAGTCGGAAGGCGGTCGAAACCCCGCCCTCCCCCCTCCCCGTCGTCATGGCTACGACAGAGGAAAAGCAAATGATGATAATAATGAATCATAACAACCTATATGTATGTGTATGTCAGAACTCTCACTCCCCACTGCCGGGTAGGTGAGGACTGACTGACTGAGTGAGTGACTGACCCGACCCGTGTTTTGCCCCTCCCGCCGCCCCATCCACCTTGTCGACGGCGAACGCGCGCCATCTAGTGGTGGTTTTGTGAATTGCAGTTTTCTCTCATGAAATGCATGGGGGAAAAAAAGAACAAACAAACCACGCACTGACTGACTGAGAAAACCGGCCCAGGCTGGCTGGCCCCGAGAGAGACTGCCTTCTTTTCAGAGAAGGGGTGGGGTGGGGATGATGATGTGCCTCGTTGGAGTATGGGGCCCATGCATAGGCAGGCAGGCAGGCAGGCAGGCTCGGAGTGGGACCGTTGTGTGTTGGAGCGCCAGTACAGTAGCTCAAGCCCCAGGATTGACTGGCAAGTCGAGAGGAAAAGGAGGGAGGGAGTGCGGGCGGGCGGGCGGGCGGGAGAGAGAATTCAAACGAGAGAGAGAGAGACAGACAGACAGACAGACAGACAGACAGACAGACAGACAGAAAGAGACGAAGAGAGACACACAGAGAGAAATAGAGAAACAGAAACAGAGAGACAAGAGACAGAGACGTGGTGAATTGGTCCGGCTGGACTACATACATGCTCTGTCGCATCCGATCTTTGAGTTTCCTCAAAGATGCACGCACACACACACACAGATACACTGAGATGCCCTCTACCCGCTCTTCTCTACTCTCCAATTGCCCCGCGCCCTCCCCCCCCCCGTCAGGCACCAGAAATGAGATCCCTCCCCTTCGCCTATTGAATCAATTACAAACAAAAGGCAGCGTGAGATTCAAGCAAATTTGTTTTATTTTGTTCCGAGGGTAGGGTTGTGGATTTTGGTGCGGGGGGGGGGTCGGAGGTCGTGGTCGTGGTCGAGTAATCGCCTGCGGGGGGTGTGGGTGAGGATGGACGGTTACACCACCTGCATGGATGGCTCGCGTTCCCCTCTGGCTGTCTGGTTGCCGCTGAGTGCTTCAGATATCACCATCCGGTCAGG
>NW_012326090.1:0-1337 GCF_000151885.1 Dipodomys ordii
GGAGAGCAGGGGACAGAGAGGGGACACAGCCGGACACAGCGGGGGACACAGAGAGGTACACAGCGGGACACAGCCGGGAACACAGCGCGGACACAGTGGGACACACCGGGACACAGCGTCAATACAGCGGGGACAGAGAGGGTCACAGCAGGGACAAAGCGGGACACATCGGGACACAGCGGGGGACACAGCGGGACACAGCGGGGACACAGCGGGACACAGCGGGACACAGCGGGGGACACAGCGGAACACAGCGTGGGACAAAGCGAGGACACAGCAGGACACAGCGGGACACAGCGGCGACACAGCAGGGACATAGCAGGGACACAGCCGGGACACAGTGGGGGCACAGCGGGACACAGCGGGACACAGTGGGACACAGCGGGGACAAAGCGTGAGACACAGCGGGGTACAGAGCTGGAGACAGCGGGGGACACAGCCAGGACACAGGGGGACACAGCGTTGACACAGCGGCGTCTCAGCGGGGGACACAGTGGGAGACAAAGAGGGACACCACGGAACACAGCGGGACACAGCAGGAAACAGCAGTGACACTGCGGGGACACAGTGGGACACAGTGGGGGACACATCGGGACACAGAGGGGGACAGAGCGGGACACAGTGGGGGACAGAGCGTGGGACACAGCGAGACACAGCGGGGACAAAGCTGGACACAGCTGGGTACACAGAAGGACACAGCTGGGACGCAGCGGGGAAACAGCGTGACACAGCAGGACACAGCGGGACACAGCGGGGGACACATCGCGGACACAGCGGCACACAGCATGGGACACAGCAAGGACACAGTGGGACACAGCGGGGGACACAGCAGGACAAAGCGGGGAACACAGCGGGGGACACAGTGGGACACAGCGGGACACAGCGGGGGACACAGGGAGGACACAGCGGGACACAGCGGGGGACAGAGCGAGGACACATTGGGACACATTGAGACACAGCGGGATTCAGCGGGGAACACAGCAGTACACAGAGGGACAAAGCGGGACACAGCAGGGACACAGCAGAGACACAGCGGGGGACAGAGCGGGACACAGCGGGGGACACAGGGATGACAGAGCAGGACCCAGCGGGACCCAGCGTGGATACGGCAGGGACCCAGCTGGACACAGCGGGACACAGCGGGGACACAGCAGTAGACAGAGCGGGACACAGTGCCGGACAGAGCGGGACACAGCGGGGGACAAAGGGAGGACACAGCGGGACCCAGCGGGACCCAGCGTCGATACAGCAGGGACACAGCGGGACACAGTGGGGTACACAGCTGGGGACACAGCAAGGACACAGCAGGACACAGCAAGGACACCGCAGGACACTGA
>NW_012326091.1:0-1337 GCF_000151885.1 Dipodomys ordii
GGTTTTTTTTTTTTTTGCAATCTGGGGCTTGAACTCAGGGCCTGGGCGCTGTCCTGAGCTTCTTTTGTTCAAGGTTAGCACGCGCCACTGCACCACTTATAGTTTTTTCTGTTTATGTGGTACTGTGGAATCGAACCCAGGGCTTCATACATGCTAGGCAAGCACTCTACCACTAAGCCTCATTCCTACCCCCTATATATTTATCCTTGTAAGATCATCCTTCCTCCCACCCTACCCCAAAAGAACCTGCTTTCCCCCCCCCCATAACAGTTTATATTCATAGAGGTTGTTTATATAGCTTTCATATATAGTTTCAAAGTTTATATTTGAGCTTTCTTGGGGGTGTGCTGGTCCTTGGGCTTGAACTGAGGCCCTGGGTGTTGTCCCTGACCTGTTTTGCTCAAGTCCAGTGTGCTACCAGTACAGCTCCACTTCTGGATTTTTGGTAGCTAATTGGAGGTAAGAGTCTCATGGACTTTTCCTGCTCAGACTGGCTTCAAACCTTGATCCTCAGATCTCAGCCTCCTGAGTAGCTAGGATTACAGATGCAAGCCACTGGTGCCCAGTTGTTTTCAATTTTTGATGGTACTGGTCCATATATATTGAGCAAGAAGGACAAAATATAGACAAAATATGTAGTCTTTGTCCTAAAAAAATGATATTTAAGTACTTGTACAACAGGGTTTCAATTCAGCAAATATCTGTAAGTCCTATGATTAATGCATTTTCTTTTTTGCTTTTATTCTGACCTTTCAAAAGTTTTTACTATATTGGGTACTCATGATGTGTTTGTCTCTATTCTTTTTTTTGGGGGGGGGGTCCGGTCGTGGGGCCTGAACTCTGGGCCTGGGCGCTGTCCCTCAACTCTTCAGCTCAAGGCTAACGCTCTACCACTTGAGCCACAGCGCCACTTCCGGCTTTTTGCTTATGTGGTGCTGAGGAATCGAACCCAGGGCCTCATGCATGCAAGGCAAGTGCTCTACCACTGAGCCACCTTCCGAGCTCCTCTATTCTTTTTTTTTAATCGCCCTTCCTAGCTTCTGCTGTTATGATGGAATAATTTACATGATTTTATCTTCAAATATGTTTTTTGTTTTTTTTATTTTTTTTATTTATATTTTTTGTCAGTCCTGGGGCCTGAACTTTGTGCATGAGTGCTGTCCCTCAGCTCTTTAGCTCAAGGTGAGCACTGTACCATTTGAGCCATAGCACCACTTCTGGCTTTTTCTGCTTATGAATGCTGAGGATTGAACCCAGGGCCTCATGCATGCAAAGCAAAGCAAGCACTCTACCACTGAGCCACCTTCCCAGTCCCTTTTTTTTTTTTTTTTTTTGGG
>NW_012326093.1:0-1336 GCF_000151885.1 Dipodomys ordii
CCTTCTGCTTCTGCTTCTTCTCCTTCTTCTGTTTCTTCTGCTTCTGCTTCTCCTGCTTCTGCTTCTCCTGCTTCTCGTTCTGCTTCTGTTTCTGCTTCTCTGCCTGCTTCTCCTTCTCCCTCTCCTTCTTCTGCATCTCCTTTTGCTTCTGCTTCTCTTTCTGCTTCTGCTTCAATTTCTCCTTCTACTTCTCATTCTGCTTCTGCGTCTTCTGTTTCTTCTGCTTCTCCTGCTTCTGCTTCTCCAGCTTCTCCTACTTCTCGTGCTGCTTCTCCTTCTGCGTCTCTTTCTGCTTCTGCTTATCCTTTTTCTTCTCCTACTCCTAATCCTTCTCTTTCGCCTTCTCCTTCTTCTTCTTCTGCTTCTCCTGGTGCTTCTGCGTCTGCTTATTCTACTATTTCTGTTTCTTCTGCTTCTGCTTCAGATTGTGCTTCTTCTGTTTCTCCTTCTGCTTCAGATTCTGCTTCTGCTTCTTCGGCTTCTCCTGTTTCTTCTGCTTCTGCTTCTCCTGCTTCTTCTGCTTTTCCTGCTTCTCTTTCTGCTTCTCCTTCTGCTTCTGCTTCTCCTTCTGCTTCTGCTCTTCTCCTTCTTCTGTTTCTTTTGCTTCTGATTCTTCTGCTTCTTCTTCTTCTGTTTCTTCTGATTCTACTTCTGCTTCTCCTTCTTCTCCTTCTCTTTCTACTTCTACTTCTGTTTCTTCTGATTCTCCTGCTTTTCCTTCTTGTTCTCCTTCTGTTTCTGATTCTCTTTCTGCTTCTGCTTCTCCTTCTGCTGCTCCTTGTCCTTCTCCTTCTTCTGCTTCCCCCAGTGATTCTGCTTCTGCTTCTTTTGCTTATTCTTTATCTTCTGCTTCTCCTGCTTCTGCTTCTTCTGCTTCTCCTGCTTCTCCTTATGCTTCTCCTTATGCTTCTTCTTCTTCTTTTTCTTCTTCTTCTTCTTCTTCTTCTTCTTCTTCTTCTTCTTCTTCTTCTTCTTCTTCTTCTTCTTCTATTTCTTCTTCTTCTTCTTCTTCTTCTTCTTCTTCTTCTTCTTCATTTTCTTTTTCTTCTTCTTTTTTTTCTTCTTCGTCTTCTTCTTCTTCTTCTTCTTCTTCTTCTTCTTCTTCTTCTTCTTCTTCTTCTTCTTCTCTTTCGTCTGCTTCTGCTTTTCCTGCTTCTTCTGCTTCTACTGCTTCTATTTCTGCTTCTCACTCTGTTTCTGCTTCTCCTTCTGCTTCTCCTATTCCTTCTGCTGCCCTTCCTTCTCCTTCTCCTTCTCCTACTTCTGCTTCTCCTCTTTTTGCTACTTTTGCTTCTCCTGCTCCTCCTTCTGCATCTTCTTCTGCTTCTGCTTCTCC
>NW_012326094.1:0-1336 GCF_000151885.1 Dipodomys ordii
CCTCGCTGTGTCCCGCTCTGTCCCACTCTGTCCCCGCTGTGTCCCGCTGTGTACCGCTGTGTCCCCACTGTGTGCCCACTGTGTCCCGCTGTGTACCCCACAGAGTCCAGCTGTGTCCCCACTGTGTCTCGCTGTGTCCCGCTGTGTCCCCCGCTGTCTCCCGCTCTGTCCCCCGCTGTGTCTCACGCTTTGTCCCCGCTGTGTCCCACAGTATCCCGCTGTGTCCCTCTGTGTCCCCCACTGTGTCCCTTTGTGTCCCCAGCTGTGTACACCGCTGTGTCCCGCTGTGTCCCCGCTGTATAAACGCTGTGTCCTGCTGTGTCCTCGCTGTGTCCCCCGCTGTGTCCTGCTGTGTCGCCCGCTGTGTCCCGTTATGTCCCGCTGTGTCCCCCACTGTGTCCCTGCTGTGTCCCTGCTGTGTCCCCACTGTGTCCCGCTGTGTCCCGCTGTTTCCTCGCTGTGTCACACGCTGTGTTCCTTTGTGTCCCGCTGGGTCCCTCTGTGTACCAACTGTGTCCCACTGTGTCTGTCCCACTGTGTCCCCCGCTGTGTCCCGCTGTGTCCCGCTGTGTAATGCTGTGTCCTGCTGTGTCCCCCACTGAGTCCAGCTGTGTCCCCTCTGTGTCCCAATTTGTCCTCGCTGTGTCCCACGCTGTGTCCCGCTGGGTCCCTCTGTGTCCCCTGCTGTGTACCCTGCTCTGTCCCAATGTGTCCTCCGCTGTGTCCCGCTGTGTAATGCTGTGTCCTGCTGTGTCCCCCACTGAGTCCAGCTGTGTCCCCTCTGTGTCCCAATTTGTCCTCGCTGTGTCCCCCGCTGTGTCCCGCTGGGTCCCTCTGTGTCCCCTGCTGTGTACCCTGCTCTGTCCCACTGTGTCCCCTGCTGTGGCCCGCTGTGTCCCGCTGTGTCCCCGCTGTGTCCCAATGTGTCCTCGCTGTGTCCCCCGCTGTGTCCCACTGTGTCCCCTCTGTGTCCCCCGATGTGTCCACTGCTGTGTCCACCGCTCTGTCCCCACTGTGTCCCACTGTGCCCCGCTGTGTCCCCGCTGTGTGCCTGCTGTGTCCCGCTGTGTACCCTGCTGTGTCCAGCTGTGTCACCCCTGTGTCACGCTGTGTCCCCTCTCTGTTCCCCGCTGTCCCCTGCTGTGTCCCCCGCTATGTCCCGCTGTGTCCCGCTGTGTCCCCCGCTTTGTCCAGCTGTGTCCTTGCAGTGTCCCCGCTGTGTCCTGTTGTGTCCTCGCTGTGTCCCCCACTGTGTCCCGTTGTGTCCACAGGTGTGTACCCCGCTGTGTTGCGCTGTGTCCCTGCTGAATCGACGCTGTGTCCTGCTGTGTCCTTC
>NW_012326095.1:0-1336 GCF_000151885.1 Dipodomys ordii
TCACCTAGCAAGAACAATACCCCAATTTGAAATCCTCACAATTTTCCAAAACCAAAATAAGTACATACATTAACATCCCAAAACTTAGTACAATCTGTTCTTTGCTCTAATATCATCTTTATCTGATTATCATATGACATGCCAGAATAGTTTCTTCATTAAACTTATGATACATTTTAAAAGACCTAGAAAATTCTTTCTCACTTATTAAGTGCAAACGAATGGCATATTACCTCATTTCTTACATATTTGACTGCCACTAAAAATCCATTCAATGATTAGTATAGTAATATATTCTGATTTATTACTTTATTTGTAACAGTTTTTAAACATGTTGCTTTTCTGCTGAAGTATAAGTATTTAAATAGTCTTAACACAGGGTGCTATATGCTGAGTCCTGGGAAAGAATGCTACGTGCTGAGTTTTTCAAAGCATGCCATGCACTGAGTCCAATACACGGCGTGCTATGGACTCCCTCCTTCAAAGGGTGCTGTGTGCTGAGTCATCCCAAAGGCTACTATATGCTAAGTCCTTCAAAGGAAACATTGTGCTGAGTCTTTTACTTAGTGTGCTTTGTGCTGTTTTTTGAAGTATGCTGTGTGCTGAGTCATCCCAAAGGGTGCTATGTTCTGAGTCCTTGAGAGGTAGTTTTCCCCAACAATCTCTCTCAGTCTCTCAGTCTCTCTCTCTGTCTCTCTCTCTAACTGGGTCACTGTGCACGTTCTTGATTTGTGGAGTGGAGGGGCTTGGAGGAGAGTCTCCTCTAGTGGTGGGGCTGAGGGGAGATTGGATCCCCTGAGCAAGTGCTAGGGTTAGCAGGGAGTGCAGAGCTGAGCTGAGGCTGTAATTCCCATGGCCTGGAAGCCTTAGGGCCCAGTCAGGGCTGCTCTTGTGGGCAAGGGTAGGGGGCAGAGCCAAGGGGAAGAGGGGACTGGGCAGAGGGGAGGAGGAGGCAGGGTCCAGGGTCTTCACTGTGGAGACAGCAGTGGCCAGGGTCTCCCAGGGGCAGGTGTACATGCACACAGGATGTGAGGCAGCCTGCAAGAGGAGTAGAAGTAGAGAGAGAGAGCAGAGAAGAGCAAGGATAGGCACGAGGGTAAGTGGCTTCACATGCTCTGTTCGCGGATCAATAGAAAAATAGCCAAAATGAGAATAAAGGAAACAAATGTACAGCCAAGAAGAATATAGTTAGAATAAAGGTAGAGGCGATAAAGGTGCAGCCAAGTATATAGGAAGCCTCGAATCAACACCCCCTTCCTGCAAGCATGCTTCCATGAAGCTTATGCTTTGTCTGGCGTGATCTCTCACGCAGATTCAGCAGGAGGTACCATGGCAT
>NW_012326096.1:0-1336 GCF_000151885.1 Dipodomys ordii
TTGTTCCTGCTGTGTCCCCGCTTTGTCCCCCGCTTTGTCCCCGCTGTGTCCCGCTGTGTCCCCCACTGTGTCCCACTGTGTCCCCTGCTGTGTCCGCCTCTGTGTCCCACTGTGTCCCGTTGTGTCCTAGCTGTGTCCCCGCTGTGTCCAGCTGTGTCCCTCTGTGTCTCCGCTGTCCCCCGCTGTGTCCCCTGCTGTGTCCCCCGCTGTGTCCCGCTGTGTCCCCGCTGGGTCCCCGCTGGGTCCCACTCTGTCACGCTGTGTCCCCGCTGTGTCCCCGCTGTGTCCCGCTGTGTCCCTGGTGTGTCCTCACTGTGTAACCGCTAAGCCCCTCTGTGTCCCCGCAGTGTCCCACTGTGTCCCCCGCTGTTTCTCCGCTGTGTGCCCGCTGTGTCCCCCGCTGTGTTCCCCGCTGTGTCCCACTGTGTCCTCGCTGTGTCCCCGCTGTGTACCGCTGTGTCCCGCTGTGTCGCGTTGTGTCCCGCTGTGTTCTGCTGTGTCCGCCTCTGTGTCCCCCGCTGTGTCCTGCTGTGTTCCCGCTGGGTCCCCGCTGGGTCCCGCTATGTCTCGCTGTGTCCCCGCTGTGTCCCCGCTGTGTCCTGCTGTGTCTCCGCTGTGTCCCGCTGTGTCCCGCTGTGTCAAGCTGTGTCCAGATGTGTACCGCTCTGTCTGCCTCTGTGTACCCTGCTGTTTCCTGCTGTGTCTCCCGCTGTATCCTGCTGTGTCCTCGCTGTGTCCCCCACTGTTTCCCGCTGTTTTCCCCGCTGTGTCACCCGCTGTGTCCTTTGATGTGTCCCCAGCTGAGTACCGCTGTGTCCCCCGCTGTTTACCGCTGTGTCCCCCACTGTGTCCCCCGCTTTGTCCCCGCTGTGTCCCCGCTGTGTCCCGCTGTGTCCCTCTGTGTCACCCCCTGTGTCCCCCTGTGTCTCCGCTGTTTCCCACTGTGACCCCCGCGCTGTCCTGCTGTGTCCCCGTTGTCAACCGGTGTGTCCCCTCTGTCCCCCGCTGTGTCCCGCTGTGTCCTTGCTGTGTCCCCATTTGTGTCCCACTGTGTCCTCGCTGGGTACCCCGCTGTGTCCAGCTGTGACCTCGCTGTGTTCCACTATCTCCCGCTGTGTGCGGCTCTGCGTCCCCTGCTGTGTCCCCCGCTGTGTCCCGCAGTATCCCGGTGTGTCCGGTTTGGCCCCCGCTGTGTCCCGCTGTTTCCCACTGTGCCCCTCCTGTGTCCCCGCTGTGTCCCGCTGTGTACCACGCTGTGTCCCACTGTGTCCCGCTGTGTGCCCCTTTGTTCCCCTCTGTGTCCTGCTGTGTCCCCTGCTGTGTCCCCGCTGTGTCC
>NW_012326097.1:0-1336 GCF_000151885.1 Dipodomys ordii
GAGACCCCTCCACGCCTTCAGCCTTTCAGCCAGTCCTAAGTACTAATTATTTCTTTGATTATATATACGGAACGCATCCACTCATTCGCGATCTATAGAAGAATATGAAGCTTTCAGCGGCACTCAGACAGCCAGAGTCGAACTCAAATAGCACTGCCGGGTGAGGCATCTAAAAATCCACTCCACCCCCCGCCGCAGGCGATTACTCGACCACGACCACGACCTCGGACCCCGCCCCCCGCACCAAAATCCACAACCCTACCCTCGGAACAAAATAAAACAAATTTGCTTGAATCTCACGCTGCCTTTTGTTTGTAATTGACGCAATAGGCGAAGGGGAGGGATCTCATTTCTGGTGCCTGACGGGGGGGAGGGTGGAGGGGGCGGGGGAATTGCAGAGGAGAGAAGAGGGGGCAGAGGGCATCTCAGTGTATCTGCGTGTGTGCGTGCCTGCATCTTTGAGGAAACTCAAAGATCGGACGCGACAGAGCATGTATATAGTCCAGCCGGACCAATTCACCACGTCTCTGTCTCTTGTCTCTCTGTTTCTGTTTCTCTATTTCTCTCTGTGTGTCTCTCTTCGTCTCTTTCTGTCTGTCTGTCTGTCTGTCTGTCTCTCTCTCTCTCGTTTGAATTCTCTCTCCCGCCCGCCCGCCCGCCCTCACTCCCTCCCTCCTTTTCCTCTCGACTTGCCAGTCAATCCTGGGGCTTGAGCTACTGTACTGGCGCTCCAACACACAACGGTCCCACTCCGAGCCTGCCTGCCTGCCTGCCTGCCTATGCATGGGCCCGATACACTGACAATATTCATCTGCATCCCCACCCCACCCCTTCTCTGAAAAGAAAGCATTCTCTCTCGGGATTGTCCATGCTGGACTTTGTTTCTCACTCATTTGAAGTTCGCATTGTTTGTACTTTTTTTTCCTGTATGCATTTCATGACTTAAAACTAATTTAATATCTCCCCCCGCTAGATGACGCGCGTTCTATATCTATATATGGGATGGTTGGGCGGAGAACGCAGCACATGTGTCTCATCACTTATCTCTCAATTTGAAGTCCTCACCTATATTCATTTGTGGAGTGAGAGCTCTGACAATATCATGCATATATGTAGTTACGATCCTTTATTATCATCGATCTATTATCATCTGCATAAGCCATGACGACTTCTGTACTGAGATTGCCAAATTCTGGGAAAAAATGAATTTATGAAATTGTTTAGTGAAATCTGTGTTAGTTTTACTGTCAAGCCTCAATCTACAAATAATATAACCACAGTGTGTGATGAATCCTTTGTTGAGAATTTTTTAAAACGCATTAAGCTTGAATATGTA
>NW_012326098.1:0-1336 GCF_000151885.1 Dipodomys ordii
CCAAATAACAGAGCACCCAAATTTATCCAAGAGACACTACTTTCACTCAAATCTCACATAGATCTAAAGACATTAATTGTTGGGGACTCTAACACAGCACTAACCCCACTAGAGAGATCAAACCGGTGAAAACTCAACAGAGAAACTGCGGATCTTAAAATCTGCATAGATCAACTAGACTTAGTGGACATCTATCAAATATTTCACCAACAGCATCAGATTTCTCAGAAGCACATGGGACATTCTCCAAAATAGACCACATTCTAGGCCACAAAGCAAATCTGTCCAAATTCAGAAACACTGAAATTATGCCCTGCATTCTCTCAGATCACAAGGGAATAAAATTATAATTCAATACCAAAAGCCACAAAGTAAATACTGTAACACATGGAGGCTGAACAACACACTGTTGAACCACCAGTGGGTCAAGGAAGAGATTAGAAAGGAAATTCAAATGTTCATGCTATTCAACAAAAATGAACACACAAATTACCAGCTCCTCTAGGACACAGCAAAGGCAGTACTCAGAGGCAAGTTTATAGCTCTGAGTTCCTACATCAACAAATTGGAGAGATCTGAAACCAACAGTTTAATGAGACATCTGAACCTCCTTGAAAAAGAGCAGCCAAATAAACCCCAGTCCAGTAGACAGAAAAAAATAATTCAAATTTAATCAGAATTAAACGAATTAGAATGCAAAAAACTATAGAAAGAATCAACAAAACGAAAAATTCGTTCTTTGAAAAAATTAACAACTTGACAGACCCTTAGCAAATCTTATCAGAAAAAGAAGAGAACACACCCAAATATATAAACTCAGAGATGAGCATGGAAACATCAACACAGAAACAACAGAGATTCAGAACTTTGTAAGGGCATACTTCTCAAACCTTTATGCTAATAAGTTTGAGAACTTGGCAAAAATGGACCTTTTCATAGCAAATATTGACATGCTAAAACTAAACCAAGTTGAGTTAATCCATCTTAACAGGCCCATATCAAGCACTGAACTAGATACAGCAATAAGAGAGCTCCCATCTAAGAAAAGTCCAGGACCAGATGGTTTTACAGCGGAATTCTACAAGGTCTTCAAAGCAGAGCTCACACCAATACTCCTCCAACTCTTCAAGGAAATTGAAAGTTCACTACCGAACTCTTTCTATGAATCCATCGTAACCCTCATCCCAAAACCAGGCAGGGACTCATCAAAGAAAGAGAACTATAGCTTCATAGAATGAGTTCGGTAATGTACTTTCTCTTTCAATTTCATTGAAGAGTTGAAGAGAGGATTGGTGTGAGCTCTGCTATGAAGGACTTGTAGAATTCCACTGTATGA
>NW_012326100.1:0-1336 GCF_000151885.1 Dipodomys ordii
TGGGAGTATTTGTTCGATTTGTGTTGTGATTTTGTTTCATGTGGCGCTCTTATAAGTTAACCGACGGAAAGTAAAGCAAAGGTGGCAGGTAAGCCATATAATAACTTCTGAAATGATTAACTAGTGTACATATGTTCTTTAAAGGCAGTAGCTCGACAGAATAAAAAGGTTAACTCACCCTCCGCAACACGTCGGCTGGCGGTCGAAACCCCGCCCTCCCCCCTCCCCGTCGTCATGGCTACGACAGAGGAAAAGCAAATGATGATAATAATGAATCATAACAACCTATATGTATGTGTATGTCAGAACTCTCACTCCCCACTGCCGGGTAGGTGAGGACTGACTGACTGAGTGAGTGACTGACCCGACCCGTGATTTGCCCCTCCCGCCGCCCCATCCACCTTGTCGACGGCGAACGCGCGCCATCTAGTGGTGGTTTTGTGAGTTGCAGTTTTCTCTCATGAAATGCATGGGGGAAAAAAAAGAACAAACAAACCACGCACTGACTGACTGAGAAAACCGGCCCAGGCTGGCTGGCCCCGAGAGAGACTGCCTTCTTTTCAGAGAAGGGGTGGGGTGGGGATGATGATGTGCCTCGTTGGAGTATGGGGCCCATGCATAGGCAGGCAGGCAGGCAGGCAGGCTCGGAGTGGGACCGTTGTGTGTTGGAGCGCCAGTACAGTAGCTCAAGCCCCAGGATTGACTGGCAAGTCGAGAGGAAAAGGAGGGAGGGAGTGCGGGCGGGCAGGCGGGCGGGAGAGAGAATTCAAACGAGAGAGAGAAAGAGAGAGAGACAGACAGACAGACAGACAGACAGACAGACAGACAGACAGAGACAAAGAGAGACACAGAGAGAGAAATAGAGAAACAGAAACAGAGAGACAAGAGACAGAGACGTGGTGAATTGGTCCGGCTGGACTACATACATGCTCTGTCGCGTCCGATCTTTGAGTTTCCTCAAAGATGCACGCACGCACACACACAGATACACTGAGATGCCCTCTGCCCCCTCTTCTCTCCTCTCCAATTCCGCCCCCCTCCCTCCTCCCCTCCCCCGTCAGGCACCAGAAATGAGATCCCTCCCCTTCGCCTATTGCGTCAATTACAAACAAAAGGCAGCGTGAGATTCAAGCAAATTTGTTTTATTTTGTTCCGAGGGTAGGGTTGTGGATTTTGGTGCGGGGGGGGGGTTGGAGGTCGTGGTCGTGGTCGAGTAATCGCCTGCGGGGGTGGGGGGGTGAGGATGGACGGTTACGCCACCTGCATGGATGGCTCACGTTCCCCTCTGGCTGTCTGGTTGCCGCTGAGTTCTTCAGATATCACCATCCGGTCATGA
>NW_012326101.1:0-1336 GCF_000151885.1 Dipodomys ordii
ACAGGAGAAGGACAAGAAGCAGAAGTAAAAGGAGAAGCAGAAACAGAAGGAGAAGAAGAAAGAGAAAGAGGGGAAGCAGAAGAAGCAGAAGCAGGAGTAGCAGAAGCATAAGAATCCGAAGAAGCAGAAGCAGAACCTGAAGCAGAAGGAGAAGCAGGAGAAGGAGAAGAAGCAGAATCTGGAGAAGCAGAATGAGAAGCTGAAGTAGAAGCAGAAGCAGAAGCAGAAAGAGAATCAAAAGCAGGAGGAGAAGCAGAAGAAACAGAAGAAGCAGAAGCAGTAGCAGTTGCAGCAGAAGCAGTAGGAGAAGCAGAAGGAAAAGCCGAAGAACGAGAAGGAGAAGGAGAAACAGAAGGAAAAGCAGAAGGAGAATCAGAAGGAGAAGCAGAAGAAGCACAAGGAGAAGCAGAAGGAGAAACAGAAGCAGAAGAATCAGCAGAAGAAGAAGCAGAAGCAGAAGAAGATGCATAATGAGAAGCAGGAGAAGCAGAAGAAGCAGAAGCAGAAGTAGAAGTAGGAGAAGGAGAAGGAAGAGCCGCAGAAGCAATAGGAGAATCAGAAGGAGTAGCAGAAGCAAAATGAGAAGCAGAAAGAGAAGCAGTAGAATCAGAAGAAGCAGGAAAAGAAGAAGCAGAAGAAAGAGAAGAAGAAGAAGAAGAAGAAGAAGAAGAAGAAGAAGAAGAAGAAGAAGAAGAAGAAGAAGAAGAAGAAGAAGAAGAAGAAGAAGAAGAAGAAGAAGAAGGAGAAGGAGAAGCATAAGGAGAAGAATCAGAAGCAGAAGAAGAAGAGGTAGAAGAAGAAGAAGAAGAAGAAGAAGAAGAAGAAGAAGAAGAAGAAGAAGAAGAAGAAGAAGAAGAAGAAGAAGAAGAAGCATAAGTAGAAGCATAAGAAGAAGAATCAGAGGGAGAAGCAGAAGAAGGAGAAGGAGCAGCAGAAAGAGAAGTAGAAGGAGAATCAGAAGGAGAAGCAGAAGAAGGAGTAGCAGAAGCAGAAGAAGCAGCAGAAGAAGAAGCAGAAGCAGAAAAAGATGCAGAACGAGAAGCAGGAGAAGCAGAAGAAGCAGAAGCAGAAGGAGAAGCAGAAGTAGGAGAAGGAGAAGGAGAAGGAAGTGCAACAGAAGCAATAGGAGAAGCAGAAGGAGAAGCAGAATGAGAAGCAGAAAGATACACAGTAGAAGCAGAAGAAGCAGGAAAAGCAGAAGCAGTAGAAAGAGAAGAAGAAGAAGAAGAAGAAGAAGAAGAAGAAGAAGAAGAAGAAGAAGAAGAAGAAGAAGAAGAAGAAAAAGAAGAAGAAGAAGAGGAAGAAGAAGAAGAAGCAGCAGCATAAAGAGAAGCAT
>NW_012326102.1:0-1335 GCF_000151885.1 Dipodomys ordii
CTTCTTCTTCTTCTTCTCTTCTTCTTCTTCTTCTTCTTCTTCTTCTTCTTCTTCTTCTTCTTCTTCTTCTTCTTCTTCTTCTTCTTCTCTTTCTTCTGCTTCTGCTTTTCCTGCCTCTTCTGCTTCTACTGCTTCTCTTTCTGCTTCTTGTCCTTCTCCTGTTTCTTCTCCTTCTGCTTCTCCTGCTTCTGCTTCTTCTGCTTTTCCTGCTTCTCTTTCTGCTTCTCCTTCTGCTTCTCCTTCTGGTTCTGCTCCTTCTCCTTCTTCTGTTTCTTCTTCTTCTGCTTCTCCCGCTTCTGCTTCTTCTGCTTCTCCTGCTTCTCGTTCAGCTTCTCTTCGTCGGCTTCTCTTTCTATTTCTGCTTCTGCTTCTTCTGATTCTGATTCTTCTCCTTCTTCTTCTCCTTCTGCTTCTGCGTCTTCTGCATTTCCTGCTTCTCCTTCTGCATCTTCTTCTGCTTGTGCTTTTCCTTCTGCTTCTTCTTCTGCTCCGGCTTCTCCTTCTCCTTCTTCTGCTTCTCCGTCTGCTTCTGTTTCGTCTGCTTTTCCTGCTTCTCCTTCTGCTTCTCCTTCTATTTCTCCTTCTCGTTCTTCTGCTATTCCTTCTGCTTCTCTTTCTGCTTCTGCATCTTCAGCTTCTTCTGCTACTGATTCTGCTTCTTCTTTTTCTCCTTCTGCTTTTGCTTCTCTTTCTGCTTCTGCTTCTCCTTCTGGTTCTCCTTCTTCTTCTCCAGATTCTGCTTCTTCTGCTTCTCCTGCTTCTCCTTCTGCTTTAGGTTCTGCTTTTGCTTCTTCGGCTTCTTCTGCTTCTTTTTCTGCTTCTCCTTCTGTTTCTGCTTCTCTTTCTGCTTCTTCTTCTTCTCCTTCTTCTATTTCATCTGATTCTGCTTCTCCTGCTTCTGCTTCTCCTGCTTCTCCTTCTGTTTCTCTTTATGCTTCTCCTTCTTTTGCTTCTACTACTGCTTCTGCTTCTCCTTCTGCTTCTGCATCTTCTGCTTCTTCTGCTACTGCCTCTGCTTCTTCTGTTTCTTCTGCTTCTCCTTCTGCTTTTGTTTCTCTTTCTGCTTCTGCTTCTCCTTCTGCTTCTCCAGATTCTGCTTCTTCTGCTTTTCCTGTATCTCCTTATGCTTCAGGTTCTGCTTCTGCTTCTTCTGCTTCTTCTGCTTCTGCTTCTCCTGCTGCTGCTTCTTCAGCTGCTCCTGCTTCTATTTCTGCTTTTCCTTCTGTTTCTGCTTCTTCTGCTTCTGCTTCTTCTCCTTCTTATGTTTCTTCTGCTTCTGCTTCTCCTGCTTCTGCTTCTCCTGCTTCTCGTTGTGCTTCTCTTTCTGCTCTCTGA
>NW_012326103.1:0-1335 GCF_000151885.1 Dipodomys ordii
TCCTACTTCTCCTTCTGCTTCTCCGTCTCATTCTCCTTCTCCTTCAATTTCTCCTTCTTGTGCTTCTCAATCTTCTTCTGCTTCTGCTTCTCCTGCTTCTGCTTCTTCTGTTTCTCCTTCTGCTTCTACTTCTGCTTCTCTTTCTGCTTCTTATTCTGCTTCTGCTCCTCCTACTCCTAATCCTTCTCTTTCTCCTTCTTCTTCTTCTGCTTCTCGTTCTGCTTCTGCTTCTTATGCTTTTTCTGTTTCTTCTGCTTCTGCTTTTCCAGCTTCTTCTGCTTCTGCTTTTCCAGCTTCTGCTGCTTCTGCTTCTCCTTCTGCTTCAGGTTCTCCTTCTGGTTCTTGGGCTTCTTCTGTTTCTTCTGCTTCTGTTTCTCCTGCTACTGCTTCTTCTGCTTCTCTTTCTGCTTCTCCTTCTGCTTCTGCTTCTGCTTCAATTTCTCCTTCTGCTTCTCATTCTGCTTCTGCGTCTTCTGTTTCTTCTGCTTCTCCTGCTTCTGCTTCTCCTGCTTCTCCTACTTGTCTTGCTGCTTCTCCTTCTGCGTCTCTTTCTGCTTCGGCTTATCCTTTGGCTTCTCCTACTCCTAATCCTTCTCTTTCGCCTTCTCCTTCTTCTTCTTCTTCTTCTTCTTCTTCTTCTTCTTCTTCTTCTTCTTCTTCTTCTTCTTCTTCTTCTTCTTCTTCTGCTTCTCCTGGTGCTTCTGCTTCTGCTTATTCGACTATTTCTGTTTCTTCTGCTTCTGCTTCAGATTGTGCTTCTTCTGTTTTTCCTTCTGCTTCAGATTCTGCTTCTGCTTCTTCGGCTTCTCCTGTTTCTTCTGCTTCTGCTTCTCCTGCTTCTTCTGCTTCTCCTGCTTCTCTTTCTGCTTCTCCTTCTGCTTCTGCTTCTCCTTCTGCTGCTGCTCTTCTCCTTCTTCTGTTTCTTTTGCTTCTGTTTCTTCTGCTTCTTCTTCTTCTGTTTCTTCTGATTCTACTTCTGCTTCTCCTTCTTCTCCTCTTTCTGCTTCTACTTCTGCTTCTTCTGATTCTCCTGCTTCTCCTTCTTGTTCTCCTTCTGTTTCTGCTTCTCTTTCTGCTTCTGCTTCTCCTTCTGCTGCTCCTTCTCCTTCTCCTACTTCTGCTTCTCCCACTGCTTCTGCTTCTTTTGCTTATTCTTTTTCTTCTGCTTCTGCTTCTCCTGCTTCTGCTTCTACTGCTTCTCCTTATGCTTCCCCTTATGCTTCTTCTTCTTCTTCCTCTTCTTCTCCTTCTTTTTCGTCTTCTTCTTCTTCCTTTCTTTCTTCTGCTTCTGCTAATCCTGCTTCTTCTGCTTCTACTGCTTCTCTTCTGCTACTC
>NW_012326104.1:0-1335 GCF_000151885.1 Dipodomys ordii
ATAGTCAGGCAGCAACACAGATAGAAGACAAGTTGATCCTTTGTGAGTGGAGGATCTTTCCAGTAACTCACTCCCCTGGGATGACAGGCATCATGAGAGGAAAAGGAGGGAGGGATTTCGGGTGGGAAGGATCACCCCCCGCCCCCCCCTCGCCTTCGGGCTTCCCTGGAGTCCTGCTCCTAATTATCTCTTTAATATCTCTTTATCTTCCTGCCCCTGCTTCCTGACCGGATGGTGATATCTGAAGCACTCAGCGGCAACCAGACAGCCAGAGGGGAACGCGAGCCATCCATGCAGGTGGCGTAACCGTCCATCCTCACCCCCCCACCCCCGGAGGCGATTACTCGACCACGACCACGACCTCCGACACCCCCCCCGCACCAAAATCCACATCCCTACCCTCGGAACAAAATAAAACAAATTTGCTTGAATCTCACGCTGCCTTTTGTTTGTAATTTACGCAATAGGCGAAGGGGAGGGATCTCCTTTCTGGTGCCTGACGGGGGGGGGAGGGGGGAGGGGGCGGGGGAATTGGAGAGGAGAGAAGAGGGGGCAGAGGGCATCTCAGTGTATCTGTGTGTGTGCGTGCGTGCATCTTTGAGGAAACTCAAAGATCGGACGTGACAGTGCATGTATGTAGTCCAGCCGGACCAATTCAACACGTCTCTGTCTCTTGTCTCTCTGTTTCTGTTTCTCTATTTCTCTCTGTGTGTCTCTCTTTGTCTCTGTCTGTCTGTCTGTCTGTCTGTCTGTCTCTCTCTCTCTCTCTCGTTTGAATTCTCTCTCCCGCCCACCCGCCCGCCCGCACTCCCTCCCTCCTTTTCCTCTCGAATTGCCAGTCAATCCTGGGGCTTGAGCTACTGTACTGGCGCTCCAACACACAACGGTCCCACTCCGAGCCTGCCTGCCTGCCTGCCTGCCTATGCATGGGCCCCATACTCCAACGAGGCACATCATCATCCCAACCCCACCCCTTCTCTGAAAAGAAGGCAGTCTCTCTCGGGGCCAGCCAGCCTGGGCCGGTTTTCTCAGTCAGTCAGTGCATGGTTTGTTTGTTCTTTTTTTTCCCCCATGCATTTCATGAGAGAAAACTGCAATTCACAAAACCACCACTAGATTGCGCGCGTTCGCCGTCGACAAGGTGGATGGGGCGGCGGGAGGGGCAAAACACGGGTCGGGTCAGTCACTCACTCAGTCAGTCAGTCCTCACCTACCCGGCAGTGGGGAGTGAGAGTTGTGACATACACATACATATAGGTTGTTATGATTCATTATTATCATCATTTGCTTTTCCTCTGTCGTAGCCATGACGACGGGGAGGGGGGAGGGCGGGTG
>NW_012326105.1:0-1335 GCF_000151885.1 Dipodomys ordii
TCTTCTCCTTCTCTTTCAGCTAATACTTCTACTTCATCTGATTCTCCTGCTTCTCCTTCTAGATATCAATCTGAATCAGCTTCACATTCTGCTTATGCTTCTCCTTCTGCTGCTCCTTCTCCTTCTGCATCTCCCTCTGATTCTGCTTCTTATGATTATTCTTTTTCTTCAGCTTCTCCTTCTCCTGCTTCTGCTTCTTCAGCTTCTTCTGCTTCTACTGCTTCTCCTTCTCCTTCTCCTTCTCCTTCTCCTTCTTCTTCTTCTTCTTCTTCGTCTTCTTCTTCTTCTTCTTCTTCTTCTTCTTCTTCTTCTTCTTCTTCTTCTTCTTCTTCTTCTTCTTCTTCTTCTTCTTCTCTTTCTTTTGCTTCTGCTAATCCTGCTTCTTCTCTTCTGCTTCTAATTTGCTTCTGCTTCTTCTTCTGCATCTACTTCTCCTTCTGCTTCTCCTATTGCTTCTGCTGCTCTTCCTTCTCCATCTCCTACTTCTGCTTCTCCATCTGCTTCTCCTTATATTTCTCTTTCTCCTTCTCGTTCTTCTGCTTCTACTTCTGCTTTTGCTTCTGCTACTTATGCTTCTTCTGTTTCTTTTGCTTCTGCTTCAGTTGCTTCTGCTTCTTAGCTTCTCCTGCTTCTCCTGCTTCTGTTTCTGCTTCTTCGTCTTCTTCTCTTTCGGGTTCAACTGCTTCTGCTTCTTGTGCTTCTCCTGCTTCTCTTTCTGCTACTCATTCTGCTTCTGCTTCTCCTTCTGCTTCTGCTTCTCCTCCTTCTCCTACTTCTGCTTCTCCTTCAGCTTCTGCTTCCCCTGCTTCTTTTGGTTCACCTTTGGCTTCTGCTTCTTCTGCTATTCCTGCTTTTCCTTCGGCTTCTCCCTCTGCCTCTCCTTCTGCTTTTCCTTCTGTTTCTCCTTCTCCTTCTCGTTCTTCTGCTTTTCCTTCTGCTTCTCCTTCTGCTTCTACATCTTCTCCTTCTCCCTCTGCTTCTGCTTCTCATGCTTCTTCTTTTTCTTCTGCTTCTGCTCCTCCTGCTACTGCTTCTTCTGCTTCTCCTGCTTCTCTTTCTGCTTCTCCTTCTTCTTCTCCTTCTGCTTCTTCCTCTTCTGCTTCTTCTTCTCCTTCTCCTTTTGCTCTTTCTTCTCCTTTTGCTTCTTCTTCTTCTTCTTCTTCTTCTTCTTCTTCTTCTTCTTCTTCTTCTTCTTCTTCTTCTTCTTCTTCTTCTTCTTCTTCTTCTTCTTCTCCTCCTCCTCCACCTCCTCCTCCTCCTCCTCCTCCTCCTCCTCCTCCTTCTTCTTCTTCTTCTTCTTCTACTTCTTCTTTTTCTTCTTCTTCTTCTTCTTCT
>NW_012326106.1:0-1335 GCF_000151885.1 Dipodomys ordii
CACAGTAGTAGAGCAACTGCAGAATCTACCCGACGAAGCACTCTTATTCCCTTATATTCACACATTGTCTGTTATGGGCGGTGAGATCAGCCATGGGGATTAGAAAAACAACAAGAAATATAGCACCCTCCCCCCGACACCCCCCGCCTTCGGGCTTCCCTGGAGTCCTGCTCCTAATTATCTCTTTAATATCTCTTTATCTTCCAGCCCCTGCTTCCTGACCGGATGGTGATATCTGAAGCACTCAGCGGCAACCAGACAGCCAGAGGGGAACGAGAGCCATCCATGCAGGTGGCGTAACCTTCCATCCTCACCCCCCCCCGCAGGCGATTACTCGACCACGACCACGACCTCCGACCCCCCCCCGCACCAAAATCCACAACCCTACCCTCGGAACAAAATAAAACAAATTTGCTTGAATCTCACGCTGCCTTTTGTTTGTAATTGACGCAATAGGCGAAGGGGAGGGATCTCATTTCTGTTGCCTGAGGGGGGGGGAGGGGGGAGGGGGCGGTGGAATTGGAGAGGAGAGAAGAGGGGGCAGAGGGCATCTCAGTGTATCTGTGTGTGTGCGTGCGTGCATGTTTGAGGAAACTCAAAGATCGGACGCGACAGAGCATGTATGTAGTCCAGCCGGACCAATTTACCACGTCTCTGTCTCTTGTCTCTCTGTTTCTGTTTCTCTATTTCTCTCTCTGTGTTTCTCTTTGTCTCTGTCTGTCTGTCTGTCTGTCTGTCTGTCTGTCTGTCTGTCTGTCTGTCTCTCTCTCTCTCTCTCTCGTTTGAATTCTCTCTCCCGCCCGCCCGCCGGCCCGCACTCCCTCCCTCCTTTTCCTCTCGACTTGCCAGTCAATCCTGGGGCTTGAGCTACTGTACTGGCGCTCCAACACACAACGGTCCCACTCCGAGCCTGCCTGCCTGCCTGCCTGCCTATGCATGGGCCCCATACTCCAACGAGGCACATCATCATCCCCACCCCACCCCTTCTCTGAAAAGAAGGCAGTCTCTCTCGGGGCCAGCCAGCCTGGGCCGGTTTTCTCAGTCAGTCAGTGCGTGGTTTGTTTGTTCTTTTTTTTCCCCAATGCATTTCATGAGAGAAAACTGCAATTCACAAAACCACCACTAGATGGCGCGTGTTCGCCGTCGACAAGGTGGATGGGGCGGCGGGAGGGGCAAAACACGGGTCGGGTCAGTCACTCAATCAGTCAGTCAGTCCTCACCTACCCGGCAGTGGGGAGTGAGAGTTCTGACATACACATACATATAGGTTGTTATGATTCATTATTATCATCATTTGCTTTTCCTCTGTCGTAGCCATGACGACGGGAGGGGGAG
>NW_012326107.1:0-1335 GCF_000151885.1 Dipodomys ordii
TATTGCGGGACACAGTGGCGGACACAGGGGGGACAAAGCGGGACAAAGCAAGTGACACAGGAAGGACACAGTGGGACACAGAGGGGACACAGCGGGACTCTGCGGGGGACAGAGCGTGACACAGTGGGACACAGCGGGACACAGCTGGACACAGCGGGGACACAGCAGGGACACAGAGGGGGACAAAGCGGAACACAGCGGGACACAGTGGGGGACACAGCGGGACAGAGCGGGAGACACAGCGGAGGACACAGCGGGACACAGCGGGGAACACAGCAAGGACACAGCAGGGCCACAACGGGACAGAGCAGGGGACAATGAGGGAAACAGAGGGACACAGCGAGGACAACGCGGGGGACACAGCGGGTCACAGCTGAGGACAAAGCGGGACACAGCGGGGGATACAGCGGGACACAGTGGCGGACACAGGGGGGACAAAGCGGGACACAGCAAGGGACACAGCAAGGACACAGCGGGACACAGCGGGGACACTACGGGACTCTGCGGGGGACACAGCGTGACACAGCTGGACAGAGCGGGGACACAGACGGGACACAGAGGGGGACAAAGCGGAACACAGCGGGACACAGTGGGGAAAAAGCGGAACACAGCGGGACACAGTGGGGGACACAGCGGGATAGAGCGGGGGACACAACGAGAACACAATGGGGTCACAGTGAGGTCACAGCGGGATAGAGCGGGGGATACAGCGAGGACACAGCGGGACACTGCGGGACACAGCGGGGGACACAGCGGGACACAACAGGGAACACAGCGAGGACCCAGCGGGACCCAGCGGGACCCAGCGTCAATACAGCGGGGACACAGCGTTACACAGCGGGTTACACAGCTGGGGACACAAAGGGATACAGTGGGGGACATAGCGGGACACCATGGAACACAGCGGGACACAGCGGGAAACAGCGGTGACCTTGCGGAGACACAGCGGGACACAGCGGGGGACACAGCGGGACACAGCGGGGGACACAGCGGAACACAGTGGGGGACAGAGCGTGGGACACTGTGAGACACAGTGGGGACAAAGCTGGACACAGCGGGGTGCACAGCGGGACACAGCGGGGACACAGCGGGACACAGCGGGGGACACAGCGAGGACACAGCGGGACACAGTGGGGGACAAAGCGGAACACAGAGGGACACAGTGGGGGACACAGCGGGACAGAGCGTGGGACAGAGCGAGGACACAACGGGGGACACAGTGAGGTCACAGCGGGACAGAGCGGGGGATACAGCGAGGACACAGTGGGACACAGCGGGACACAGCGGGGGACACAGCGTGACCCAGCGGGGGACACAGCGGGACACAGCGGGGGA
>NW_012326108.1:0-1335 GCF_000151885.1 Dipodomys ordii
TCTTCTTGTGCTTCTCTGCATCTCTGCTTCTCCTGCTTCTCTTTCTGAGTTCTCATTCTGCCTCTGCTTCTCATTCTGCTTCTTCTTCTGCTCTTCTCATTCTTCTGTATCTTTTGCTTCTGTTTCTTCTGCTTTTTCTTCTTCTGTTTCTTCTGATTCTACTTCTGCTTCTCCTTCTTCTCCTCTTTCTGCTTCTACTCCTGCTTCTTCTAATTCTCCTGCTTCTCCTTCTTGTTCTCCTTCTGTTTCTGCTTCTCTTTCTGCTTCTGTTTCTCCTTCTTCTGCTCCTTCTCCTTCTCCTATTTCTCCTTCTCCCACTGCTTCTGCTTCTGCTTCTTTTGCTTATTCTTTTTCTTCTGCTTCTACTGCTTCTCCTTATGCTTCTCCTTATGCTTCTCCTTATGCTTCTCCTTATGCTGCTCCTTCTTCTTCTTCTTCTTCTTCTTCTTCTTCTTCTTCTTCTTCTTCTTCTTCTTCTTCTTCTTCTTCTTCTTCTCTTTCTTCTGCTTCTGCTTTTCCTGCTTCTTCTGCTTCTACTGCTTCTCTTTCTGCTTCTCATTCTGCTTCTGCTTCTCCTATTGCTTCTGCTGCACTTCCTTCTCCTTCTCCTTCTCCTACTTCTGCTTCTCCTTCTGCTTCTGCTTCTTCTGCTTCTCCTGATTCTCGTTCTGCATCTTTTTCTGCTTCTGCTTCTCCTTCTGCTGCTTCTTCTGCTTCTGCTACTCCTTCTTCTGATTCTCCTTCTGATTCTCCTTCTACTTCTCTTTCTGCTGTTCCTTCTCCTTCTTCTGCTTCTCCCTCTGATTCTTCTTCTACTGCTTCTGCTTCTCCTGCTTCTGCTTCTTCTGCTTCTACTTCTTCTCCTTATGCTTCTCCTTCTCCTTCTCCTTCTTCTTCTTCTTCTTCTTCTTCTTCTTCTTCTTCTTCTTCTTCTTCTTCTTCTTCTTCTTCTTCTTCTTCTTCTTCTTCTTCTTCTTCTCTTTCTTCCGCTTCTTATTTTCCTGCTTCTTCTGCTTCTACTGCTTCTCTTTCTGCTTCTCATTCTGCTTCTGCTTCTCCTTCTGCTAATCCTATTGCTTCTGCGGCTCTTCCTTTTCCTTCTCCTACTTCTACTTCTCCTTCTGCTTCTGCTTCTTCTGCTTCTCCTGATTCTCCTTCTTCTTCAGGTTCTGCTTCTGCTTCTTCAGATTCTTATGCTTCTGCTTCTCCTGCTTCTGCTTCTTCTGCTTCCCCTCCTTCTCTTTCTGCATCTCCTTCTGATTCTGCTTCTCCTTCTGCTTGTGCTTCTTGTCCTTCTCCTGTTTCATCTGCTTCTGCTTCTCCTGTTTCTGCATC
>NW_012326109.1:0-1335 GCF_000151885.1 Dipodomys ordii
GATGCATCATGAGGATGCGCCAGAAATCATCCGAGAGCCTGCATCTAGCGGTACCATAAAAGAAATCATAGCCCCCAGGGTCCACCTAAACCTGCTCCCATCTACCAGAGTGGACCACATGAAATGAGTTAAAAAAAAGAAAGATACCGCCCCCCCCCGCCTTCGGGCTTCCCTGGAGTCCTGCTCCTAATTATCTCTTTAATATCTCTTTATCTTCCAGCCCCTGCTTCCTGACCGGATGGTGATATCTGAAGCACTCAGCGGCAACCAGACAGCCAGAGGGGAACGCGAGCCATCCATGCAGGTGGCGTAACCGTCCATCCTCACCCGCCCCGCAGGCGATTACTCGACCACGACCACGACCTCAGACCCCCCCCCCCGCACCAAAATCCACAACCCTACCCTCGGAACAAAATAAAACAAATTTGCTTGAATCTCACGCTGCCTTTTGTTTGTAATTGACGCAATAGGCGAAGGGGAGGGATCTCAATTCTGGTGCCTGACGGGGGGGGGTGGGGGGAGGGGGCGGGGGAATTGGAGAGGAGAGAAGAGGGGGTAGAGAACATCTCAGTGTATCTGTGTGTGTGCGTGCGTGCATCTTTGAGGAAACTCAAAGATCGGACGCGACAGAGCATGTATGTAGTCCAGCCGGACCAATTCACCACGTCTCTGTCTCTTGTCTCTCTGTTTCTGTTTCTCTATTTCTCTCTCTGTGTCTCTCTTTGTCTCTGTCTGTCTGTCTGTCTGTCTGTCTGTCTCTCTCTCTCTTTCTCTCTCTCTCTCTCTCATTTGATTTCTCTCTCCCGCCCGCCCGCCTGCCCGCACTCCCTCCCTCCTTTTCCTCTCGACTTGCTAGTCAATCCTGGGGCTTGAGCTACTGTACTGGCGCTCCAACACACAACGGTCCCACTCCGAGCCTGCCTGCCTGCCTGCCTGCCTATGCATGGGCCCCATACTCCAACGAGGCACATCATCATCCCCACCCCACCCCTTCTCTGAAAAGAAGGCAGTCTCTCTCGGGGCCAGCCAGCCTGGGCCGGTTTTCTCAGTCAGTCAGTGCGTGGTTTGTTTGTTCTTTTTTTTCCCCCATGCATTTCATGAGAGAAAACTGCAATTCACAAAACCACCACTAGATGGCGCGCGTTCGCCGTCGACAAGGTGGATGGGGCGGCGGGAGTGGCAAAACAAGGGTCGGGTCAGTCACTCACTCAGTCAGTCAGTCCTCACCTACCCGGCAGTGGGGAGTGAGAGTTCTGACATACACATACATATAGGTTGTTATGATTCATTATTATCATCATTTGCTTTTCCTCTGTCGTAGCCATGACGACGGGG
>NW_012326110.1:0-1335 GCF_000151885.1 Dipodomys ordii
CTCTGTGTCCCTGCTGTGTCCCGTTGTGTCCCCCGCTGTGACCCGCTGTGTCCCGCTGTGTCCCCCACTGTGTCCCTGCTGTTTTCCCTGCTGTGTCCTGCTGTATACTGCTATGTCCCCCGTAGAGTCCCGCTGTGTCCCCGCTGTGTCCCCCTGTGTCCCCCCTGTGTCCCCCGCTGTGTCCCACTGTGTCCCGATGTGTCCCCCGCTGTGTCCCCCGCTGTGTCCCGCTGTGTCCCCCACTATGTCCCGCTGTGTCCACTCCTGTGTCCCCGCTGTGTCCCGCTTTTTCCCTTGCTGTGTCCTTCTGTGTCATAGCAGTGTCCCCCGCTGTGTACCCGCTGTGTCCCCCGCTGTGTCCTGGCTGTGTCCCCCGCTGTGTCCCGCTGTGTCCCCCGCTGTGTCCTGCTGTGTCCCGCTGTGTCGCCCGCTGTGTCCCAGCTGTGTCCCTGCTGTGTCCCCACTGTGTCACGCTGTGTCCCGCTTTGTCCTCTCTGTGTCCCACGCTGTGTTCTGCTGGGTCCTCGCTGTGTCCCCTGCTGTGTCCCGTTGTGTCCCCAGCTGTGTACCACGCTTTGTTCCCGCATTGTCCCCGCTGTGTCCCGCTGAGTCCCGTGGTGTCCCGCTTTGTCCCCCGCTGTGTCCTCCGGTGATTCCCCACTGTGTCCCCGCTGTGGCCCGCTGTGGCCCCGCTGTATCGACGCTGTGTCCCGCTGTGTCCGGCTGTGTCCTCGTGTCCCACGCTGTGTTCCGCTGTGTCCTCACTGTGTCCCCCGATGTGTCCCTTTTTGTCCCCAGCTGTGTACCCAGCTGTGTCCCGCTGTATCCCTGCTGTATTGACGCTGTGTCGCGCTGGGTCCAGCTGGGTCCTCGCTGTGTTTTCTGCTGTGTCCCGCTGTGTCCCGCTGTGTCCCCGCTGTATCGACGCTGTGTCGCGATGGATCCCGCTGTGTCCTCGTTGTTTTCCCCGCTGTGTCCCGCTGTGTACCACTCTGTGTCCCCTCTGTGTCCCGCTTTGTCCCTCGCTGTGTCCCACTGTGTCCCGCTGTATCCCCCGCTGTGTCCCTGCTGTGTCCCGGGTGTGTCCCAATGTGTCCTCGCTGTGTCCCGCTCTGTCCCTCTCTGTCCCTGCTGTGTGCCCACTGTGTCCCGCTGTGTACCCTGCTGTGTCCAGCTGTGTCCCAGCTGTGTCCCGCTGTGACCCCTCTCTGTCCCCCACTGTGTCCCCCTGTGTCCCCCGCTCTGTCCTGCTGTGTCCCGCTGTGTACCCCGCTGTGTCTTGCTGTGTTCTGCTATGTCCCCGCTGCATCGACGCTGTGTCCCGCTGGGTCCCGT
>NW_012326111.1:0-1335 GCF_000151885.1 Dipodomys ordii
GAACGAGAAGCAGGAGAAGCAGAAGAAGCAGAAGCGGGAGAAGCAGAAGAAGAAGAAACAGAAGAAGGAGAAGGAGCAGAAGCCGAAGGAGAAGCAGAAGCAGAAGGAGAAGCAGAAAGAGAAGCAGGAAAAGCAGAAAAAGCAGAAGCAGGAGAAACAGAAGCAGAAGAAACAGGAGAAGGACAAGAAGCAGAAGCAGAAGCAGAAGGAGAAGCAGAAACAGAAGGAGAAGCAGAAAGAGAAGGAGGGGAAGCAGACGAAGCAGAAGCAGGAGAAGCAGAAGCATAAGAATCCGAAGAAGCAGAAGCAGAACCTGAAGCAGAAGGAGAAGCAGGAGAAGCAGAAGAAGCAGAATCTGGAGAAGCAGAAGGAGAAGCAGAAGCAGAAAGAGAAGCAGCAGAACAAGTAGAACCAGAAATTCAGGCAGGAGAAACAGAAGAAGCAGAAGCAGCAGCAGAAGGAGAAGCAAAAAGAGAAGCAGAAGAAGAAGAACCAGCAAAAGGAGAAGCAGCAGAAGAAGCAGAAAAACAAGCAGGAGAAGCAGAAGCAGAAAGAGAAGTAGAAGCAGAAGAAGCAGAAGAAGAAGAAGTAGAAGAAGAAGCAGAAGAAGCATAAGAAGCAGAAGCAGGAGAAGCAGAACCAGAAGAAAAAGAAGAAGCATAAGATGCAGAAGCAGAGGGAGAAGCAGAAGAAGGAGAAGGAGCAGCAGAAGGAGAAGGAGAAGGAGAATCAGGAGGAGAAGCAGAAGAAGGAGAAGCAGAAGCAGAAGAAGCAGAAGAAGAAGCAGAAGCAGAAGAAGATGCAGAAGGAGAAGCAGGAGAAGCAGAAGAAGCAGAAGCAGAAGGAGAAGCAGAAGTAGGAGAAGGAGAAGGAGAAGGAAGGGCAGCAGAATCAATAGCAGAAGCAGAAGGAGAAGCAGAAGCAGAATGAGAAGCGGAAAGAGAAGCAGTAGAAGCAGAAGAAGCAGGAAAATCAGAAGCAGAAGAAAGAGAAGAAGAAGAAGAAGAAGAAGAAGAAGAAGAAGAAGAAGAAGAAGAAGAAGAAGAAGAAGAAGAAGAAGAAGAAGAACAAGAAGAACAAGAACAAGAACAAGAAGAAGAAGAAGAAGAACAAGAAGAAGAAGAAGAAGAAGAAGGAGAAGAAGAAGAAGAAGACGAAGAAGAGAAGAAGAAGAAGAGAGAGAGAGAGAGAGATGAGAAAGAGAGAGAGAGAGAGAGAGAGAGAGAGAGAGAGAGAGAGAGAGAGAGAGAGAGGAGAGAGAGAGAGAGAGAGAGAGAGAGAGAGAGAGAGAGAGAGAGCATATGAGAGCTGAGAGCAGAGCAGAGAAAAGATAAG
>NW_012326112.1:0-1335 GCF_000151885.1 Dipodomys ordii
TAGGGAACCCTCACCTCTGACATCTGCTACTTTGTCCTATCTCATCCCACCCTAAACTCTGCAGCCTTCACATTGCTTGGAATAACGTGGCCTCCTCTTCTGCTTGCCTAAATCCAATTCTTTGTCTTTTCTTCTATGCTTCTGTCCAATCATTACATCTATATAGAAGGCCTTGTCACTGAAGTTTCTCCCCTTCATGCCAAATAATCATGCCCTGATTGATTCATGATTATGAGCTCACTCCCCCCGCCCCTCCCCGCCTTCGGGCTTCCCTGGAGTCCTGCTCCTAATTATCTCTTTAATATCTCTTTATCTTCCAGCCCCTGCTTCCTGACCGGATGGTGATATCTGAAGCACTCAGCGGCAACCAGACAGCCAGAGGGGAACGCGAGCCATCCATGCAGGTGGCGTAACCGTCCATCCTCACCCCCCCCCGCAGGCGATTACTCGACCACGACCACGACCTCCGACCCCACCCCCCCGCACCAAAATCCACAACCCTACCCTCGGAACAAAATAAAACAAATTTGCTTGAATCTCACGCTGCCTTTTGTTTGTAATTGACGCAATATGCGAAGGGGAGGGATCTCATTTCTGGTGCCTGACGGGGGGGGGAGGGGAGAGGGGGCGGGGGAATTGGAGAGGAGAGAAGAGGGGGCAGAGGGCATCTCAGTGTATCTGTGTGTGTGCGTGCGTGCATCTTTGAGGAAACTCAAAGATCGGACGCGACAGAGCATGTATGTAGTCCAGCCGGACCAATTCACCACGTCTCTGTCTCTTGTCTCTCTGTTTCTGTTTCTCTATTTCTCTCTCTGTGTCTCTCTTTGTCTCTGTCTGTCTGTCTGTCTGTCTGTCTGTCTCTCTCTCTCTCTCTTTTGAATTCTCTCTCCCGCCCGCCCGCCCGCCCGCCCGCCCGCCCGCACTCCCTCCCTCCTTTTCCTCTCGACTTGCCAGTCAATCCTGGGGCTTGAGCTACTGTACTGGCGCTCCAACACACAACGGTCCCACTCCGAGCCTGCCTGCCTGCCTGCCTGCCTATGCATGGGCCCCATACTCCAACGAGGCACATCATCATCCCCACCCCACCCCTTCTCTGAAAAGAAGGCAGTCTCTCTCGGGGCCAGCCAGCCTGGGCCGGTTTTCTCAGTCAGTCAGTGCGTGGTTTGTTCTTTTTTTTCCCCCATGCATTTCATGAGAGGAAACTGCAATTCACAAAACCACGACTAGATGGCGCGCGTTCGCCGTCGACAAGGTGGATGGGGGGGCAGGAGGGGCAAAACACGGGTCGGGTCAGTCACTCACTCAGTCAGTCAGTCCTCACCTACCCGGCAGTGG
>NW_012326113.1:0-1335 GCF_000151885.1 Dipodomys ordii
CAACGAAAATTTCTCCTGTTGGTGCTGAATCACGTAAAAGCAGGAAGGTTGCTAAAATGGATCATACGAGGCCTCAAAAGCAGCGAAAAGTCATATGTCCCTCCTCACTCCCCCTCCGCAACACGTGGGCTGGCGGTCGAAACCCCGCCCTCCCCCCTCCCCGTCGTCATGGCTACGACAGAGGAAAAGCAAATGATGATAATAATGAATCATAACAACCTATATGTATGTGTATGTCAGAACTCTCACTCCCCACTGCCGGGTAGGTGAGGACTGACTGACTGAGTGAGTGACTGACCCGACCCGTGTTTTGCCCCTCCCGCCGCCCCATCCACCTTGTCGACGGCGAACGCGCGCCATCTAGCGGTGGTTTTGTGAATTGCAGTTTTCTCTCATGAAATGCATGGGGGAAAAAAAAGAACAAACAAACCACGCACTGACTGACTGAGAAAACCGGCCCAGGCTGGCTGGCCCCGAGAGAGACTGCCTTCTTTTCAGAGAAGGGGTGGGGTGGGGATGATGATGTGCCTCGTTGGAGTATGGGGCCCATGCATAGGCAGGCAGGCAGGCAGGCAGTCGGAGTGGGACCGTTGTGTGTTGGAGCGCCAGTACAGTAGCTCAAGCCCCAGGATTGACTGGCAAGTCGAGAGGAAAAGGAGGGAGGGAGTGCGGGCGGGCGGGCGGGAGAGAGACTTCAAACGAGAGAGAGAGAGAGAGAGACAGACAGACAGACAGACAGACAGACAGACAGACAGACAGAGACAAAGAAATAGAGAAACAGAAACAGAGAGACAAGAGACAGAGACGTGGTGAATTGGTCCGGCTGGACTACATACATGCTCTGTCGCGTCCGATCTTTGAGTTTCCTCAAAGATGCACGCACGCACACACACAGATACACTGAGATGCCCTCTGCCCCCTGTTCTCTCCTCTCCAATTCCCCCGACCCCTCCCACCTCCCCCCCCGTCAGGCACCAGAAATGTGATCCCTCCCCTTCGCCTATTGCGTCAATTACAAACAAAAGGCAGCGTGAGATTCAAGCAAATTTGTTTTATTTTGTTCCGAGGGTAGGGTTGTGGATTTTGGTGCGGGGGGGGGGGTCGGAGGTCCTGGTCGTGGTCGAGTAATCGCCTGCGGGGGTGGGGGGGTGAGGATGGACGGTTACGCCACCTGCATGGATGGCTCGCGTTCCCATCTGGCTGTCTGGTTGCCGCTGAGTGCTTCAGATATCACCATCCGGTCAGGAAGCAGGGGGCTGGAAGATAAGAAGATATTAAAGAGATAATTAGGAGCAGGACTCCAGGGAAGCTCGAAGGGCGGGGGGGGGGGGGGGG
>NW_012326114.1:0-1335 GCF_000151885.1 Dipodomys ordii
GTAAAGATAAGAAAACAAAATATTGCAAAGAGCAATAATGCAATAGTAATCAAAAATTTAGTCCGGTAACAATAGGGGCCAAAAGCAGCTTAAAAAAAATAAAATAAATAGATATAAATGTAGAATGAAGGAGCGGGTCTTCCTCCCCCTCCGCAACACGTCGGCTGGCGGTGGAAACCCCGCCCTCCCCCCTCCCCGTCGTCATGGCTACGACAGAGGAAAAGCAAATGATGATAATAATGAATCAAAACAACCTATATGTATGTGTATGTCAGAACTCTCACTCCCCACTGCCGGGTAGGTGAGGACTGACTGACTGAGTGAGTGACTGACCCGACCCGTGTTTTGCCCCTCCCGCCGCCCCATCCACCTTGTCGACGGCGAACGCGTGCAATCTAGTGGTGGTTTTGTGAATTGCAGTTTTCTCTCATGAAATGCATGGGGGAAAAAAAAGAACAAACAAACCACGCACTGACTGACTGAGAAAACCGGCCCAGGCTGGCTGGCCCCGAGAGAGACTGCCTTCTTTTCAGAGAAGGGGTGGGGTGGGGATGATGATGTGCCTCGTTGGAGTATGGGGCCCATGCATAGGCAGGCAGGCAGGCAGGCAGGCTCAGAGTGGGACCGTTGTGTGTTGGAGCGCCAGTACAGTAGCTCAAGCCCCAGGATTGACTGGCAAGTCGAGAGGAAAAGGAGGGAGGGAGTGAGGGCGGGCGGGCGGGCGGGAGAGAGAATTCAAACGAGAGAGAGAGACAGACAGACAGACAGACAGACAGACAGACAGAGACAAAGAGAGACACAGAGAGAAATAGAGAAACAGAAACAGAGAGACAAGAGACAGAGACGTGGTGAATTGGTCCGGCTGGACCACATACATGCTCTGTCGCGTCCGATCTTTGAGTTTCCTCAAAGATGCACGCACGCACACACACAGATACACTGAGATGCCCTCTGCCCCCTCTTCTCTCCTCTCCAATTCCCCCGCACCCTCCCCCTTCCCCCCCCGTCAGGCACCAGAAATGAGATCCCTCCCCTTCGCCTATTGCGTCAATTACATACAAAAGGCAGCGTGAGATTCAAGCAAATTTGTTTTATTTTGTTCCGAGGGTAGGGTTGTGGATTTTGGTGCGGGGGGGGGGTCGGAGGTCGTGGTCGTGGTCGAGTAATCGCCTGCCTGGGGGGTGAGGATGGATGGTTACGCCACCTGCATGGATGGCTCGCGTTCCCCTCTGGCTGTCTGGTTGCCGCTGAGTGCTTCAGATATCACCATCCGGTCAGGAAGCAGGGGCTGGAAGATATAGAGATATTAAAGAGATAATTAGGAGCAGTACTTGA
>NW_012326115.1:0-1335 GCF_000151885.1 Dipodomys ordii
AAAGGTGAAGCAGAAGCCATTATATAAGGCAGAATAAAGGAGAAAGCAGAAGGAGAAGCATAAGGAGATACAGAAGGAGAAGCAGGAGTAGCAGAAGCAGGCGAAGCAGAATCTGAAGAAATAGATGAAGGAGAAGTAGCATAATCAGAAAAGAGAAGCAGAATCTGATGGAGATGCAGAATATTAGCAGAAGAAGCCGAAGAAGCAAAAAGCAGAACCTATAGCAGAAGTAGAAGCAGGAGAAGCAGAAGAAGCAGAATCTGGAGAAGAAGAAGGAGAACCAGAAGGAGAAGCAGAAGCAGAAAGAGAAGCAAAAGCAGAAGGAGAAGCTGAAGCAGAAGAAACAGAAGAAGCAGAATCAGTATCAGAAGAAGCTGAAGATGCAGAAGCAGAAAGAGAAGCAGAAGGAATAGCAGAAGAACGAGAAGGAGAAATAGAAGGAGAAGCAGAAGGAGAAGCAGGAAAAGCAGAAGGAACAGAAGCAGTCGGAGAAGCAGAAGAAGGAGAAGGAGAAGCCGGAGCAGAAGAAGAAGCAGAAGGAAAAGCACAAGCAGAAGGAGATGCAGAAGGAGAAGCAGGAAATGCAGAAGACGCAGAAGCAGAAGGAGAAGAAGGAGAAGAATCAGAATCAGAAGAAGCAGGAGCAGAAATAGAAAGAGAAGCCGATGAAGAGAAGCTGAACGAGAAGCAGGAGAAGCAGAAGAAGCACAAGCGGGAGAAGCGGAAGAAGAAGAAACAGAAGAAGGAGAAGGAGCAGAAGCAGAAGGAGAAGCAGAAAGAGAAGCAGGAAAAGCAGAAGAAGCAGAAGCAGGAGAAGCAGAAGGAGAAGAAACAGGAGAAGGACAAGAAGCAGAAAGAGATGCAGTAGAAGCAGAAGAGGCAGGAAAAGCAGAAGCAGAAGAAAGAGAAGAAGAAGAAGACGAAGAAGAAGAAGAAGAAGCAGCAGCATAAGGAGAAGCATAAGGAGAAGCATAAGGAGAAGTATAAGGAGAAGCAGTAGAAGGAGAAGAAGCAGAAGCAGGAGAAGCTGAAGCAGAAGAAAAAGAATAAGCAAAAGAAGCGGAAGCAGAAGCAATGAGAGAAGCAGAAGAAGGAGAAGGAGAAGGAGCAGCAGAAGGAGAAGCAGAAGCAGAAAGAGAAGCAGAAACAGAAGGAGAACAAGAAGGAGAAGCAGGAGAATCAGAAGAAGCAGAAAGAGAAGGAGAAGAAGGAGAAGCAGAAGTAGAGTCAGAAGAAACGGAAGAAGACGAAGCGGAAGAAACGGAAGCAAAAGAAACAGAAGAAGGAGAAGAGCAGAAGCAGAAGCAGAAGAGAGAAGCAGAAGCAGAAGGAGAA
>NW_012326116.1:0-1335 GCF_000151885.1 Dipodomys ordii
CAGATACATAATAAAGGACAGATATACTATGCAATGTCTGTCTGAGATTACCGGCCCTGGCGGCTGACCCCGAGAGCGTCCGCCTTCTTATCAGCGAAGGGGTAGAGTGCTGACGATGATGTACCTCGGTGGAGTTTGGGGCCCACGTATAGGCGGGTAGGCAGCCAGTCAGGATCGGTGTGGGTCCGTTGTGCTTTGGAACGCCAGTTCTGTAGCTCCAACCGCAGGATAACTTGCAAGTCGAGAGGAAAAGGAAGGAGGGAGAGCGGGCGGGCGGGCGGACGGGAGAGAGAAATCTACCGAGATAGAGAGAGAGACAAACAGACAGACAGTCTGCCTCCCCCTACCCCCCGGCCTTCGGGCTTCCCTGGAGTCCTGCTCATAATTATCTCTTTAATATCTCTTTAACTTCCAGCCCCTGCTTCCTGACCGGATGGTGATATCTGAAGCACTCAGCGGCAACCAGACAGCCAGAGGGGAACGCGAGCCATCCATGCAGGTGGCGTAACCGTCCATCCTCACCCCCCCCGCAGGCGATTACTCGACCACGACCACGACCTCCCACCCCCCACCCCGCACCAAAATCCACAACCCTACCCTCGGAACAAAATAAAACAAATTTGCTTGAATCTCACGCTGCCTTTTGTTTGTAATTGACGCAATAGGCGAAGGGGAAGTATCTCATTTCTGGTGCCTGACGGGGGGGAGGGGGGAGGGGGCGGGGGAATTGGAGAGGAGAGAAGAGGGGGCAGAGGGCATCTCAGTGTATCTGTGTGTGTGCGTGCGTGCATCTTTGAGGAATCTCAAAGATCGGACGCGACAGAGCATGTATGTAGTCCAGCCGGACCAATTCACCACGTCTCTGTCTCTTGTCTCTCTGTTTCTGTTTCTCTATTTCTCTCTCTGTGTCTCTCTTTGTCTCTGTCTGTCTGTCTGTCTGTCTGTCTGTCTCTCTCTCTCTCTCTCTCGTTTGAATTCTCTCTCCCGCCCGCCCGCCCGCACTCCCTCCCTCCTTTTCCTCTCGACTTGCCAGTCAATCCTGGGGCTTGAGCTACTGTACTGGCGCTCCAACACACAACGGTCCCACTCCGAGCCTGCCTGCCTGCCTGCCTGCCTATGCATGGGCCCCATACTCCAACGAGGCACATCATCATCCCCACCCCACCACTTCTCTGAAAAGAAGGCAGTCTCTCTCGGGGCCAGCCAGCCTGGGCGGTTTTCTCAGTCAGTCAGTGCGTGGTTTGTTTGTTCTTTTTTTTCCCCCATGCATTTCATGAGAGAAAACTGCAATTCACAAAACCACCGCTAGATGGCGCGCGTTCGCCGTCGACAAGG
>NW_012326117.1:0-1335 GCF_000151885.1 Dipodomys ordii
GCGGAGGACACAGCGAGGACACAGCTGGACAGAGCGGGGATTCTGAGGGGACTCAGCAGGGGACATAGAGGGGAAAAAGCGGGACACCACGGGACACAGTAGGACACAGCGGGACACAGCGGGGACACTGCGGGACACAGCCGGGGGACACAGCGGTGGACAGCGGGGGAAAGAGAAGGGACACAGCGGGACACAGAGGGGACACAGCTGGACACAGAAGGGTACACAGCGGGGCAGAGCGGACACACCACGGGGACAGAGCTGGACACAGAGGGACACAGATGGGACAGAGCGTGACACAGCGGGACACAGTGGGACACACCCGGGGACACAGGAGTACACAGCGGGACAGAGCGGGTCACAGCGAGGGACACAGAGGGGTACATAGCGGGACACAGTGGGGAACACAGGGAGGACACAGCGGGACCCAGCGGGATACAGCGTCGATACAGCGGGGACACAGCGGGACACAGTGGGGTACACAGCTGGGGACACAACGGGACACAGCGGGGGACACAGCGAGGAAACAGCAGAACACAGCGTGGGAAACAGCGAGGACACAGCGGGATACAGCGAGACACAGCGGGACACAGTGGGGACACAGCAGTACACACACAGCGAGACACAGCGGGGCACACAGCGGGACACAGCGGAACACAGCGAGGACACAGCGGGGACACAGCGGGGACACTGCGGGAACATAGTGGGACACAGCGGGGCACACAGCGGGACAAAGCGGGACACAGTTTGGGACACAGCGGGAACACAGCAGGACACAGCAGGGGACACAGCGAGGACACAGCGGGACACAGTGGGACACAGCGTGGAACAAAGCGGGAGACAGCAGGGGACACAGCGAGGACACAGTGGGACACAGCGGCGACACATAGAGGACTCAGCGGGGGACACAGTGGGAGACAGAGCGGGACACAGCGGGACACTGCGGGGCACAGCGGGGGACACAGCGGGACACAGCGGGGGACCCAGCAGGACACAGCGGGACACAGCGGGACACTGCGGGGCACAGCGGGGGACACAGCGGGACACAGCGGGGGACACAGGGAGGACACAGCTTAACACAGCATGGGACAAAGCGAGGACACAGCGGGACACAGCGAGACACAGCGGGACACAGCGGGGCCCCAGCAGTGGACACAGCGGGACACAGCGGGGGACAAAGCGGGACACCACGGAACACAGCAGGACACAGCGTGAAACAGCGGTGAACCTGCGGGGACCCAGCGGGACACAGCGGGGGACACAGCGGGACCCAGCGGGACACAACAAGGACACAGCGGATGACACAGCGGGACACAGCGGACACAGAGGGGACAC
>NW_012326118.1:0-1335 GCF_000151885.1 Dipodomys ordii
GAGAAGGAGAGAGAGAGAGAGAGAGAGAGAGAGAGAGAGAGAGAGAGAGAGAGAGAGAGAGAGAGAAGGAGAATGAGAAGCATAAGGAGAAGAAGTAGAAGCAGAAGAAGAAGCAGAAGAAGAAGAAGAAGAAGAAGAAGAAGAAGAAGAAGAAGAAGAAGAAGAAGAAGAAGGAGAAGGAGAAGCATAAGGAGAAGAAGTAGAAGCAGAAGAAGCAGAAGCAGGAGAAGCAGAAGCAGTAGAAAAAGAATAAGCATAAGAAGAAGAATCAGAGGGAGAAGCAGAAGAAGGAGAAGGAACAGCAGAAAGAGAAGTAGAAGGAGAATCAGAAGGAGAATCAGAAGAAGGAGTAGCAGAAGCAGAAGAAGCAGCAGAATTAGAAGCAGAAGCAGAAAAAGATGCAGAACGAGAAGCAGGAGAAGCAGAAGAAGCAGAAGCAGAAGGATAAGCAGAAGTAGGAGAAGGAGAAGGAGAAGGATGTGCAGCAGAAGCAATAGGAGAAGCAGAAGGAGAAGCAGAAGCAGAATGAGAAGCAGAAAGAGAAACAGTAGAAGCAGAAGAAGCTGGAAAAGCAGAAGCAGAAGAAAGAAGAAGAAGAAGACGAAAAAGAAGAAGAAGAGGAAGAAGAAAAGAAGCAGCAGCATAAGGAGAAGCACAAGGAGAAGCATAAGAAGAAGCGGTAGAAGCAGAAGCAGGAGAAGCAGAAGCAGAAGAAAAAGAATAAGCAAAAGAAGCAGAATCAGTGGGAGAAGCAGAAGAAGGAGAAGGAGAAGGAGCAGGAGAAGGAGAAGCAGAAGCAGAAAGAGAAGCAGAAACAGAAGGATAAGCAGGAGAATCAGAAGAAGCAGAAGTAGAAGCAGAAAGAGGAGAATAAGGAGAAGCAGAAGTAGAATCAAAAGAAACAGAAGAAGAAGAAGCAGAAGAAACAGAAGCAAAAGAAACAGAAGAAGGAGAAGAGCAGAAGCAGAAGCAGAAGGAGAAGCAAAAGCGAAGGAGAAGCAGAAAGAGAAGCAGGAGAAGCAGAAGAAGCAGGAGAAGCAGAAGCAGAAGAAACAGGAGAAGCCGAAGAAGCAGAAGCAGAATCAGAAGCAGTAGGAGAAGTAGAAGCAGAAGGAGAAGCAGAAGAAGGAGAAGGAGAAGGAGAAGCAGATAGAGAATCAGAACGAGAAGCAGGAGAAGCAGAAGCAGTAGAAGCAGAAGCAGAAGAAACAGAAGAAGGAGAAGAAGCAGAAACAGAAGGAGAAGCAGAAACAGAAGGAGAAGCAGAAAGAGAAGGAGGGGAAGCAGAAGAAGCAGAAGCAGGAGAAGCAGAAGCATAAGAATCCGAAGAAGCAG
>NW_012326119.1:0-1335 GCF_000151885.1 Dipodomys ordii
TGCGGGACAGAGCGGGGACACAGCTGAGGACACAACGGGACACATCGCGGGACACAGCGAGGACCCAGCGCAACACAGCGTGGGACACAGCGGGGTACACAGCAGGACACAGCTTGGGACACAGCGGGGACAAAGCGGCAGACAGCGGGGGACACAGCGAGGACACAGCGGGACAAAGCGGCGACACAGAGGGGACTCAGCGGGACAAAGCGGGGGACACAGCGGGACACATCGGTGGACACAGCGGGGGACAGCGGAGACAGAGAGGGGCCAAAGCGAGACAAAGCGGTGATACAGCTGGACACAACGGAGTACACAGCGGGACACAGCGGGCACACAGCGGGGACACAGCGGGACAGAGAGGGACACAGCAGGGAACACAGGAAGGAAACAGCGGGACCCAGTGGGACACAGCGTCGATACAGCGGGACACAGCGGGGTACACAGCTGGGGACACAACGGGACACAGCGGGGAAACCAGCAAGGACATAGTGGGACAAAGCGGGGGACACAGCGAGAACACAGCGGGGGACACAGCGAGGACACAGAGGGACACAGCGGGACACAGTGTCGATACAGCGGGCACACAGCGTTACACAGCATGGTACACAGCTGTAGACACAACGGGACTCAGTGGGGGCACAGCGGGACACAGCGGGACACAGTGGGACACAGCGGGGACAAAGCGTGAGACACAGCGGGGGACAGAGCTGGAGACAGCGGGGGACACAGCGAGGACACAGTGGGACACAGCGATGACAAGGCGGGGACTCAGCGGGGGACACAGCGGGGGACAAATAGGGACACCACGGAACACAGCGGGACACAGCGGGAAACAGCAGTGACCCTGCCTGGACACAGTGGGACACAGCGGGGTACACAGCGGGGGACAGTGGAGACAGAGAGTGGCCACAGCGAGACAAGGCGTTGACATAGCTGGACACAGCGGGGTACACAGCGGGACACAGCGGGCACACAGCGGGGACACAGCGGGACACAGCGGGACTCAGCGGGGACACAGTGGGACACAGCGGGACAAAGCGGGGGACACAACGGGACACAGCAGGCGACACAACGGGAAACAGCAGGCACACAGCGGGGACACAGCGGGACACAGAGGGACACAGCAGGTACAGAGTGGGACACAGCCGGACACAGCGGGACAGAGCGGGGGACACAGCGGGACACAGTGCGGGACCCAGTGAGGACACAGCGGGACACAGCAGGGGACACAGGGAGGACACAGCGGGGGACACAGCGGGGGACACAGCGGGACACAGCGGGGAACACAGCGAGGACACAGTGGGACACAGCGGGGTACACAGTGAGGACAGA
>NW_012326120.1:0-1335 GCF_000151885.1 Dipodomys ordii
TCTGCTGTTCATTCTGCTTCTGCTTCTCCTGCTTCTGCTTCTTCTGCTTCTCCTTCTCATTCACCTTCTCTTTCTGCTTCTGTTTATCCTTCTGTTTCTCCTACTCCTTATCCTTCTCTTTCTCCTTCTCCTTCTTCTTCTTCTTCTGCTTCTCCTGCTGCTTCTTCTTCTGCTTCTTCTGCTTTTTCTGTTTCTTCTTCTTCTGCTTCAAATTCCGCTTCTTCTGCTTCTCCTTTTGCTTCTGTTTCTCCGTCTGCTTCTGCTTCTGCTCTTCTCCTTCTTCTGTTTCTTCTGCTTCTGCTTCTCCTGCTTCTTCTTCTGCTTCTCCTACTTCTTCTTCTGCTTCTCCGTCTCATTCTCCTTCTCCTTCAATTTCTCCTTCTTGTGCTTCTCATTCTGCTTCTGCTTCTGCTTCTCCTACTTGTGCTTCTTCTGTTTCTCCTTCTGCTTCTCCTTCTGCTTCTCTTTCTGCTTCTGATTCTCCTTCTGCTCCTCCTACTCCTAATCCTTCTCTTTCTACTTCTTCTTCTTCTGCTTCTCGTTCTGCTTCTGCTTCTTCTGCTTGTTCTGTTTCTTCTGCTTCTGCTTTTCTAGCTTCTGCTGCTTCTGCTTGTCCTTCTGCTTCAGGTTCTCCTTCTGCTTCTTGGGCTTCTTCTGTTTCTTCTGCGTCTGCTTCTCCTGCTACTGCTTCTTCTGCTTCTCTTTCTGTTTCTCCTTCTGCTTCTCCTTCTGCTCCTTCTCTTTCTTCTGTTTCTTCTTCTTCTGCTTCTCCTGCTTCTTCTGCTTCTCCTGCTTGCCCTTCTCCTTCTGCTTCTCCTTCTCCTTCTTCTCCTTCTCTTTCTGCTTCTGCTTCTTCTGATTCTCCAACTTCTCCTTCTTCTTCTCCTTCTGTTTCTGCTTGTCTTTCTGCTTCTGCATCTCCTTCTGCTTCACCTTCTGGTGCTCTTTCTCCTTCTTCTGTTTCTCCATCAGCTTCTGCATCTTATGCTTCTTTATTTATTCTATTTCTGCTTCTCCTGCTTCTACTTCTTATGCTTCTACTGCTTCTTCTTCTGCTTCTACTTCTTCTGCTTCTACTTCTCTTTGTGCTTCTGCTTCTCCTGTTTGTTTTTCTGCTTCTTCTGCTGCTTCTCCTTCTGCTGCTTCTCCTTCTGCTGCTTCTTCTCCTTCTCCTTCTCTTTTTGCTTCGCCTTCTGCTTCTGCTTCTGCTTCTTCTGTTTCTCCTGCCTGAATTTCTGGTTCTACTTCTTCTGCTGCTTCTACTTCTGCTTCTGCTTCTACTTCTGATTCTGATTCTGCTTCTTCAGCTTCTTCTCTTTCGGCTTCTCCTGCTTC
>NW_012326121.1:0-1334 GCF_000151885.1 Dipodomys ordii
TCTGCTCCCCATTTGCTTCCCCTCCCTGGCAGCCCTGGTTGGTTCTCATTGAGGAAGCCCAGAAATCCTGCCTTCCTCTTCCCCGCTTGGCCAGCCCTTTCCCACTGACTGCTCCTGCCTCTCCTGCCCTGCCAGTCCCTCTCCTGCTTCTCCTAACCATAGGGGCCTAGGGGCCCAGCAGGCACAACATCGAGACCCCATCCCCATCTGCTCCATCCTTGCTCTTCCATTTCCCCCATCAACCCTACCTCCTCCATTGCTGGCCTGCCCCTGTCCTAAGTTTCATGCCCCTTCCACTTATCCCACCCCTCCTGGGCAGCCCGGCCCTCTCAGAATGGCAAAGGCTCCATGGGCCATTAAGAGTCAGTTCCCAGTCTTGGAGCTTGCTCCAACCTCATCCCTTCCAGGCCAGGGCCATTCTCTGCTTTCCAGGAAATGACTTCTGCAGCTGTCCTGCTCCCATGGGCTGATGCGCGGCGGAGGAAGAGTTGCTGGGGCCTCAGCCTGAGGGTCTTGCCTGGGGTACCGGGGCTGCAAAAGACCTACTGGGAACAAGACACTGGTTTGTGGGTCTTGCCTGGGATCCGAGCAGCAGCAGGAAAAATGGGGCGGGACCAGGCTCAGGAAACAGATGCCAGCAAACCTGAAAGGGCAGGGCCTTGTCGTGAGTCTGTCCCTGTGATGCAGGTGGGAGCAGAAGGAGTGGGTGGGCCCAGTCAGGCCCCTGCATCTGTTCTGCCCTGAATCCAAGGGATGGAGGGAGACCTAAAGGGCGAGTCCTGCTTAAGGTGCAGGTACTGATGGGCAAACCAATGGGATGGGGCCCTAGTTCGGGTGCTGCCCAAGGCGCTCCTGCTAGAGAGCCCCATGGCAGAAACCACCCCAAGCACCCCACTGGCAGGCGAGCTGTGGGGCTGAGCCCTGGGGCTGGTCTTGCCAAAGAATGTGGATGCCAACTATATTTTAGATATGAGACCCTTGTCTGTTGTATGGCTAGTGAAGATTTTCTCCCAATCTGTGGGCTTTCTATTGATCTTGCTAGCTATGTCCTTTGCCATGCAGAAGCTCTGCAACTTCATGCAATCCCATTTCTCCAACCTTTCTTTGATTTGTTGTGTTTCTGGGTCTCTATTAAGAAAATTTCAGCCTGAGCCAAGGAGGCCTAGGGTTTCTCCTATTCCATCCTGTAATGTTTTCAGAGTGTCTGCTTTGAATCCGAGGTCTTTGATCCATTTGGAGTTGATTCTGGTGCAGGGTGATATATAAGGATCTAGTTTTAGTTTTCTACAAGTAGTTAACCAATTTTGCCAGCACCATTTACTGAAGAGGCTGTG
>NW_012326123.1:0-1334 GCF_000151885.1 Dipodomys ordii
TCAGAAGCAGAAAGAGAAGCAGGAGAAGCAGAAGAAGCAGGAGAAGCAGAAAGATGTAAGGAGGGGAAGCAGAAGAAGCAGAAGCAGGAGAGGCAGAAGCATAAGAATCCGAAGAAGCAGAAGCAGAACCTGAAGCAGAAGGAGAAGCAGGAGAAGCAGAAGAAGCAGAATCTGGAGAAGCAGAATGAGAAGCTGAAGGAGAAGCAGAAGCGGAAAGAGAATCAAAAGCAGAAGAGAAGCAGAAGAAACAGAAAGAGCAGTAGCACTTGCAGCAGAAGCAGAAGGAGAAACAGAAGGAAAAGCAGAAGAACGAGAACAAGAAGGAGAAACCGAAGCAGAAGCAGAAGGAGAATCAGAAGGAGAAGCAGAAGAAGCAGAAGGAGAAGCAGAAACAGAAGAATAAGCATAAGGACAAGCACAAGCAGAAGGAGATGCAGAAGGAGAAGCAGGAGACGCAGAAGAAGCAGAAGCAGAAGAAGAAGTAGAAGTAGGAGAAAGAGAAGGAAGAGCAGCAGAAGCAATAGGAGAAGCAGAACCAGAAGGAGAAGCAGAATGAGTAGCAGAAAGAGAAGCAGTAGAAGTAGAAGAAGCAGGAAAAGAAGAAGCAGAAGAAAGAGAAGAAGAAGAAGAAGTAGAAGAAGAAGAAGAAGAAGAAGAAGAAGAAGAAGAAGAAGATGAAGAAGAAGAAGAAGAAGAAGAACAAGTAGAAGAAGAAGGAGAAGCAGTAGAAGAAGAAGAAGCAGAAGCAGGAGAAGCAGAAGCAGTAGAAAAAGAATAAGCATAAGAAGAAGAAGAAGAAGAAGAAGAAGAAGAAGAAGAAGAAGAAGAAGAAGAAGAAGAAGAAGAAAGAGGAGAAGGAGAAGCAGAAGTAGAATTAGAAGAAACAGAAGAAGAAGAAGCAGAAGAAACAGAAGCAAACGAAACAGAAGAAGGAGAAGAGCAGAAGCAGAAGCGGAAGGAGAAGCAGAAGCAGAAGATGAAGCGGAAAGAGAAGCAGGACAAGCAGGAGAAGCAGAAGAAGCAGGAGAAGCAGAAACAGAAGTAACAGGAGAAGCCGAAGAAGCAGAAGCATAATCTGAAGCAGGAGAAACAGAAGAAGCACAATCTGAAGCAGAAGCAGAAGAAACAGAAATAGTAGAATAAGCAGAAGCAGAAGCACCAGGACAAGCAGAAGAAGAAGAAGGAGAAGGCGAAAGAGAAGGATTAGGAGTAGGAGAAGAAAAAGGATAAGCAGAAGCAGAAAGAGACGCAGAAGGAGAAGCAGCACGAGAAGTAGGAGAAGCAGGAGAAGCAGAAGCAGGAGAAGCAGAAGAAACAGAAGACGCAGAAGCAGA
>NW_012326124.1:0-1334 GCF_000151885.1 Dipodomys ordii
GCTTCTCCAAATTCAGCTTCTTCTGCATTCTCCTGTATCTCCTTATGCTTCAGGTTCTGCTTCTGCTCTTCGGCTCCTCCTGCTTCTGCTTCTCCTGCTGCTGCTTCTTCTGCTTCTCCTGCTTCTCGTTGTGCTTATCTTTCTGCTTCTCCTTCTCCTTCTTCAGCTTCTCCTTCTGCTTCTCCTTCTCCTTCTGCTTCAATTTCTCCTTCTGCTTCTCATTCTGCTTCTGCATCTTCTGATTCTTCTGCTTCTCTTGCTTCTGCTTCTCCTGCTTCTCCTACTTCTCGTGCTGCATCTACTCCTGCGTCTCTTTCTGCTTCTGCTTATCCTTTTGCTTCTCCTAATCCTAATCCTTCTCTTTCGCCTGCTCCTTCTTGTTCTTCTGCTTGTCCTGGTGCTTCAGCATCTGCTTATTCTACTATTTCTGTTTCTTCTGCTTCTGCTTCAGATTGTGCTTCTACTGTTTCTCCTTCTGCTTCAAATTCAGCTTCTGCTTCTTCAGCTTCTAATGTTTCTTCTGCTTCTGCTTCTCCTGCTTCTTCAACATCACCTGCTTCTCTTTCTGCTTCTCCTTCTCCTTCTGCTTCTGCTTCTCCTTCTGCTTCTGCTCTTCTCCTTCTTCTGTTTCTTTTGCTTCTGTTTCTTCTGCTTCTTCTTCTTCTGTTTCTTCTGATTCTACTTCTGCTTTTGCTTCTTCTGCTTCTCCTGCTTCTCCTTCTGCATCTTCTTCTGCTTCTGCTTCTCCTTCTGCTGCTTCTTCTGCTTCTGCTTCTCCTTCTTCTGCTTCTCCTTCTGCTTCTCCTTCTGCTGCTCCTTCTGCTTCTCGTTCTGCTTCTGATTCTCCTTCTGCTCTTCCTACTCCTAATCCTTCTCTTTCTCCTTCTCCTTCTTCTTCTTCTGCTTCTCGTTCTGCTTCTGCTACTGCTTCTTCTGCTTGTTCTGTTTCTTCTGCTTCAGGTCCTGCTTCTGCTTCTTCAGCTTCTTCTGTTTCTTCTGCTTCTGCTTCTCCTGCTACTGCTTCTTCTGCTTCTCTTTCAACTTCTCCTTCTGCTTCTGCTTCTCCTTCTGCTCCTTCTCCTTCTTCTGTTTCTTCTTCTTCTTCTTCTTCTTCTCCCGCTTCTGCTTCTTCTGCTTCTCCTTCTGCTCCTTCTCCTTCTTCTCTTTCTTCTTCTTCTTCTTCTTCTTCTTCTTCTTCTTCTTCTTCTTCTTCTTCTTCTTCTTCTTCTTCTTCTTCGACTACTTCTGTACATCTTCATCTGCTTCAGCGTACAGCATCTGCTTCTTCTACAGCTTCTTCTTCCTTCTGCTTCTTCATCTGCTTCATCAGCTTC
>NW_012326125.1:0-1334 GCF_000151885.1 Dipodomys ordii
TTGTTTCTGCTTCTCTTTCTGCTTCTGCTTCTCTTTCTGCTGCTCTTTCTCCTTCTCCTTCTTCTGCTTCTATCACTGCTTCTGCTTCTGATTCATTTGCTTATTTTTTATCTTCTGCTTCTCCTGCTTCTGCTTCTACTGCTTCTCCTTATGCTGCTTCTTCTTCTTCTTCTTCTTCTTCTTCTTCTTCTTCTTCTTCTTCTTCTTCTTCTTCTTCTTCTTCTTCTTCTTCTTCTTCTTCTTCTTCTTCTTCTTCTTCTTCTTCTTTTTCTTCTTCTTCTTCTCTTTCGTCTGCTTCTGCTTTTCCTGCTTCTTCTGTTTCTACTGGTTCTCTTTCTGCTTCTCATTCTGCTTCTGATTCTCCTTCTGCTTCTCCTATTCCTTCTGATGCCCTTCCTTCTCATACTCTTTCTCCTACTTCTGCTTCTCATGCTTTTGCTTCTTCTGCTTCTCCTGCTTCTCCTTCTGCATTTTCTTCTGCTTCTGCTTCTCCTTCTGCTGCTTCTTCTGCTTCTGCTTCTCCTTCTACTGCTTCTCCTTTGCTTCTCCTTCTGCTTCTCCTTCTGCTGCTCCTTCTGCTTCTCGTTCTGCTTCTGATTCTCCTTCTGCTCTTCCTACTCCTAATCCTTCTCTTTCTCCTTCTCCTTCTTCTTCTTCTGCTTCTCGTTCTGCTTCTGCTTCTGCTTCTTCTGCTTGTTCTGTTTCTTCTGCTTCAGGTCCTGCTTCTGCTTCTTCGGCTTCTTCTGTTTCTTCTGCTTCTGCTTCTCCTGCTACTGCTTCTTCTGCTTCTCTTTCTGCTTCTCCTTCTGCTTCTGTTTCTCCTTCTGCTCCTTCTCCTTCTTCTGTTTCTTCTTCTTCTTCTTCTGCTTCTCCCGCTTCTGCTTCTTCTGCTTCTCCTTCCTTTCCTTTGCTTCTGCTTCTCCTTCTCCTTCTTCTGCTTCTCTTTCTGCTTCTGCTTCTGCTTCTTCTGATTCTCCAACTAATCCTTCTTCTTCTCCTTCTGTTTCTGCTTCTCTTTCTGCTTCTTCATCTCCTTCTGCTTCACCTTCTGCTGCTCCGTCTCTTTCTTCTGTTTCTCCCTCTGCTTCTGCTTCTGCTTCTTATGCTTCTTCTTGTTCTTCTGCTTCTGCTTCTCCTGCTTCTGCTTCTTATGCTTCTACTGTTTCTTCTTCTGCTTCTTCTGCTTCTTCTGCTTCTACTTCTCTTTCTGCTTCTGCTTCTCCTGCTTGTTTTTCTGCTTCTTCTGCTGCTTCTCCTTCTGCTGCTTCTTCTACTTCTCCTTCTGCTTCTCTTTTTGCTTCTCCTTCTGCTTCTGCTTCTTCTGTTTCTCCTGC
>NW_012326126.1:0-1334 GCF_000151885.1 Dipodomys ordii
TGCCCTGGAATAGTTGACTGCCCAGGAGACAGTCCTTTCAGGAATCTAACAAGCAACCTGGGGCTGAGCAAGATTACTTTTATGTGTCAGCCTATTTGAGAACCAGTTATGCCCTTATTCAAAATAACATTGCCCAAGTTTGAAAGTGGCATAAATAAATGTGCCATGCGCTAGCTCAGTTTTCAGAGTAAAGACAGAAAGAAATAAATTCCAGCCAGTGGTTCCATGGTGAAGACATGGGGGCAGAAATAAGTAGAAAGGGCAGTGAGACCAATGAGTGGTGAATATTGGGCTCTTGGTCAGCCTCCCCTTTTCATTACAGCTCAATTAATCGATTATCATCATAATCGTGCTGTTTACCAATTTGCACAGACGAGGGCAAGTCCAGGTTATGGAGGATGTACAAGAAGAGTTTACCGCCCCCCCCCGCCTTCGGGCTTCCCTGGAGTCCTGCTCCTAATTATCTCTTTAATATCTCTTTATCTTCCAGCCCCTGCTTCCTGACCGGATGGTGATATCTGAAGCACTCAGCGGCAACCAGACAGCCAGAGGGGAACGCGAGCCATCCAGGCAGGTGGCGTAACCGTCCATCCTCACCCCCCCCCGCAGGCGATTACTCGACTACGACCACGACCTCCGACCCCCCCCCCCGCACCAAAATCCACAACCCTACCCTCGGAACAAAATAAAACAAATTTGCTTGAATCTCACGCTGCCTTTTGTTTGTAATTGACGACACAATAGGCGAAGGGGAGGGATCTCATTTCTGGTGCCTGACGGGGGGTGAGGGGGGAGGGGGCGGGGGAATTGGAGAGGAGAGAAGAGGGGGCAGAGGGCATCTCCGTGTATCTGTGTGTGCGTGCGTGCATCTTTGAGGAAACTCAAAGATCGGACGTGACAGAGCATGTATGTAGTCCAGCCGGACCAATTCACCACGTCTTTTTTTCTTGTCTCTCTGTTTCTGTTTCTCTATTTCTCTCTCTGTGTCTCTCTTTGTCTCTGTCTGTCTGTCTGTCTGTCTGTCTGTCTCTCTCTCTCTCTCTCTCGTTTGAATTCTCTCTCCCGCCCGCCCGCCCGCCCGCACTCCCTCCCTCCTTTTCCTCTCGACTTGCCAGTCAATCCTGGGGCTTGAGCTACTGTACTGGCGCTCCAACACACAAAGGTCCCACTCCGAGCCTGCCTGCCTGCCTGCCTGCCTATGCATGGGCCCCATACTCCAACGAGGCACATCATCATCCCCACCCCACCCCTTCTCTGAAAAGAAGGCAGTCTCTCTCGGGGCAAGCCAGCCTGGGCCGGTTTTCTCAGTCAGTCAGTGCGTGGTTTGTTTGTTC
>NW_012326127.1:0-1334 GCF_000151885.1 Dipodomys ordii
CTGCTCCGGCTTCTCCTTCTCCTTCTTCTACTTCTCCTTCTGCTTCTACTTCTGCTTCTTCTTCTTCTCCTTCTACTTCTCCTTCTTCTTTTGCTTCTTCTTCTCCTTCTTCTTCTTCTTCTTCTTCTTCTTCTTCTTCTTCTTCTTCTTCTTCTTCTTCTTCTTCTTCTTCTTCTTCTTCTTCTTCTTCTTCTTCTTCTTCTTCTTCTTCTTCTTCTGTTTCTGCTTCTCCTTCTTCTGCATTTGTGCTTCTCCTGCTTCTCTTTCTTCTTCCCATTCTTCTGCTCCTCCTTCTGCTTCTCCTATTGCTTCTGCTGCCCTTCCTTCTCCTTCTCCTACTTCCGCTTCTCCTTCCCCCTCTGCTTCTTCTGCTTCTCCTGCTTCTCCTTCTGCATCTTCTTCTGCTTCCGCTTCTCCTTCTGCTGCTTCTTCCGTTTCTGCTTCTCCTTCTCCTTCTTCTGCTTTTCCTTCTGCTTCTCCTTCTGCTTCTCCTTCTCCTGCTCGTTCTTCTGCTTTTCCTACTGCTTTTACTTCTGCTTTTGTTACAACGACTACTGCTTCTGCTTCTTTTGTTTCTTCTGCTTCTACTTCTGCTTTTGATTCTCTTTCTGCTTCTGCTTCTGCTTCTCATTCTGCTTCTCCAGATACTGCTTCTTCTACTTCTCCTGCTTCAGGTTCTGCTTCTGCTTCTTCGGATTCTTATGCTTCTGCTTCTTCTGCTTCCCCTCCTTCTCTTTCTGCTTCTCCTTCTGCTTCTGCTTATCTTTCTGCTTCTCCTTCTGCTTCTCCTTCTGCTTCTGCTACTTCTCCTTCTTCTGTTTCTTCTTCTTCTGCTTCTCCTGCTTCTCGTTCTGCTTCTCTTCGTCTGCTTCTCTTTCTGCTTCTGCTTCTCCTTCTGCTTCTCCAGATTCTGCTTCTTCTCTTTCTCCTGCTTCTCCTTCTGCTTCAGGTTCTCCTTCTGTTTCTTCGGCTTCTTCTGCTTCTGCTTCTCCTGCTGCTGCTTCTTCTGTTTCTCCTGCTTCTCCTTATGCTTTTCCTTCTTTTTCTTCTTCTCCTTCTGCTTCTGCTTCTTGTCCTTCTCCTGTTTCTTCTGCTTATGCTTCTCCTGTTTCTGCTTCTCCTGCTTCTCCTTCTGCTGCTCTTTCTGCTTATCCTGGTGCTTTTCCTTCTCCTGCTCCTTCTTCTGCTTCTCTTTCAGCTTCTCCTTCTGTTTCTCCTTCTCCTTCTCGTTCTTCTGCTTTTCCTTCTGCTTCTTCTTCTGTTTCTGCATCTTCTGCTGCTTCTGCTACTGCGTCTGCTTCTTCTGTTATCTTTCTACTTTCTCCTTCTGCTTC
>NW_012326129.1:0-1334 GCF_000151885.1 Dipodomys ordii
AGTCACTTTTCATAACTCAGAGAGGAAAAGAAACCCCAGACAGCCAGTCCATGCCTGGCTCACTTCCATAAGATTAACAATTACTTGGCATTACTAATGGCTCATTGTCTTGCATATGAAGAGTTCACACATGGGAGCTGGCTTTAGAGGACAGAGTGCAGATAAAGGAAGTTAAAATAATAACCTCAAACCAAAGTAGACCTTTTTTAGTTCATATTTTGGAGTCCATGTGATTATCAATGAGGTTATGTCTTTCTCTTAATCACCCAGCCCTTCTGCCCATTGGATCATGACCCCACACAATTCATACTTGGTGTCTACTAGCACCCTCCCCCTAGGATCGGGGGTTTGTGAGTACCCATCCTCAATGTTGACATAGAGGAATGAGGCCCCCTCTGTCTGCTTGCATCATGTTTCACATCACATCACTTTGCTTTCTTTCAGGCCAATGAAATGTTGATCAGTGGATGGAAGCTCACTGCACAGGAGATATATGGAAAAGGCCTGATGTCCGAGGTTTCTGGCCAAGGATGTCATGGTTCTAATCAAGGAGCTTGCTTCCTGTAATACAGTTGTTCATGTAGTTGGTTCTTTTTTTCCTTCACTTTTTTTTGTTGTTGTTTATTTTATTTCCCATCCCCTCCTCTTCCCCTTCACCACCCCCCAGCCAAAGTTGTAAAGTTTGTTTTTCGACAAAACATCTTGTACATCTGTATCCCTATTTAAACAATTTTTTTCCCTTAGTTGGTTCTTTTACATGTTAGTTTAAAAAATAAAACCTTAGGCTGGGAAGGTGGCCCAGTGATAAAGTGCTTGACTAGTGTGCATGAGGCCGTGGGATCGATTCCTCAGTAACCACATACCCAGAAAAAAGCCAGAAGTTTTTCTGTGGCTCAAGTGTTAGTGTGCACTGGCACTGAGTTCAGGCCCCAGAACTTACAAAAATGAATAAATTAATAGTTGTTCGGCTGTTGCCACTTAAGGCCATAAAAAATGGACAGCAAGGCTCAGGACTTTTGCCCCAAGAGCTCATGTCTCTGCCCACAAACAGGGTGATAAGGCTCATGTCTCTCACTTTCCAATAAATAGAAAAACCTTAAATGATGAATGGATTGATACAATGTGTTATATATGTATGAGGTTACACACACACACACACACAGAAATCCCACTCACCCATCGGAGAACATGATAGAATACTCTTTGTAACAAAGTGGAAAGACTGGGAAAGTATTATATTACGGGAAGTAATCCAGACTCAGAGAACACAGGCTGCATGGTTTCCCTCATTTGTGGCAGCTACAATGCTCCACTAAATCCAGAAGCAAATACAC
>NW_012326130.1:0-1334 GCF_000151885.1 Dipodomys ordii
GGGCAGAGGACATAGGCAGAACCCAACAGAAGAAAAATCAGAGCCAAGGTAGGCTGTGCGCTGCATCATGAGCATTTACAGATTCAAGTCCCCAGCATGTAAATACTAGTAAAAAAAGTTTAACAAAGTGCCAAAAACGAAGTCTCATCTCCCTGCCGCCTCCCCGTCGTCATGGGTACGACAGAGGAAAAGCAAATGATGATAATAATGACTCATTAGGGCTTACATGGAGTCGTGCTCCTAACTATGTCTACCCATCTCCGGGTAGTCCAGGACCTGCTTCCTGACCGGAGAGTGATATGGAAGCAGTCAGCGGCAACCAGACAGCCAGAGGGGAACGCGAGCCATGCATGCAGGTGGCGTAACCGTCCATCCTCACCCCCCCCCGCAGGCGATTACTCGACCACGACCACGACCTCCGACCCCCCCCCGCACCAAAATCCACAACCCTACCCTCGGAACAAAATAAAACAAATTTGCTTGAATCTCACGCTGACCTTTGTTTGTAATTGACGCAATAGGCGAATGGGAGGGATCTCATTTCTGGTGCCTGACGGGGGGGAGGGGGGAGGGGGCGGGAAAATTGGAGAGGAGAGAAGAGTGGGCAGAGGGCATCTCAGTGTATCTGTGTGTGTGCGTGCGTGCATCTTTGAGGAAACTCAAAGATTGGACGCGACAGAGCATGTATGTAGTCCAGCCGGACCAATTCACCACGTCTCTGTCTCTTGTCTCTCTGTTCTGTTTCTCTATTTCTCTCTCTGTGTCTCTCTTTGTCTCTGTCTGTCTGTCTGTCTGTCTGTCTCTCTCTCTCTCTCTCTCTCGTTTGAATTCTCTCTCCCGCCCTCCCGCCCGCCCGCACTCCCTCCCTCCTTTTCCTCTCGACTTGCCAGTCAATCCTGGGGCTTGAGCTACTGTACTGGCGCTCCAACACACAACGGTCCCACTCCGAGCCTGCCTGCCTGCCTGCCTGCCTATGCATGGGCCCCATACTCCAAGGAGGCACATCATCATCCCCACCCCACCCCTTCTCTGAAAAGAAGGCAGTCTCTCTCGGGGCCAGCCAGCCTGGGCCGGTTTTCTCAGTCAGTCAGTGCGTGGTTTGTTTGTTCTTTTTTTTCCCCCATGCATTTCATGAGAGAAAACTGCAATTCACAAAACCACCACTAGATGGCGCGCGTTCGCCGTCGACAAGGTGGATGGGGCGGCGGGAGGGGCAAAACACGGGTCGGGTCAGTCACTCACTCAGTCAGTCAGTCCTCACCTACCCGGCAGTGGGGAGTGAGAGTTCTGACATACACATACATATAGGTTGTTATGATTCATTATTATCATCA
>NW_012326131.1:0-1334 GCF_000151885.1 Dipodomys ordii
GCTGCCCTTCCTTCTCCTTCTCCTTCTCCTACTTCTGCTTCTCCTTCTACTTCTGCTTCTTCTGCTTCTCCTGCTTCTCCTTCTGCATCTTCTTCTGCTTCTTCTTCTGCTTCTTCTTCTGCTTCTGCTTCTCCTTCTTCTGCTTCTCCTCCTGCTTCTCCTTCTGCTTCTCCTTCTGCTGCTCCTTCTCCTTCTTCTGCTTCTCCCTCTGCTTCTGCTTCTTATGCTTCTTCTTTTTCTTCTGGTTCTGCTTCTCCTGCTTCTGCTTCTTATGCTTCTTCTGCTTCTTCTTCTTCTTCTTCTGCTTCTACTTCTCTTTCTGCTTCTCCTTCTCCTGCTTGTTTTTCTGCTTCTTCTGCTGCTTCTCCTTTTGCTGGTTCTTCTTCTTCTGCTTCTCTTTTTGCTTCTCCTTCTGCTGCTGCTTCTGCTTCTTCTGTTTCTCCTGCCTGAATTTCTGGTTCTACTTGTTCTGCTGCTTCTCCTTCTGCTTCTGCTTCTACTTCTGCTTCTGTTTCTGCTTCTTCTGCTCCTTCTGCATCTCCTTCTGCTTGTGCTTTTCCTTGTGCTTCTGCTTCTGCTTCTGCTTCTCCTTCTCCTTCTTCTGCTTCTCCGTCTGTTTCTGCTTCTTCTGCTTTTCCTGATGCTTTTTCTGCTTCTGCTTCTGCTTCTCCTTCTGTTTCTCCTTCTCCTTCTCGTTCTTCTGCTATTTCTTGTGCTTCTTTTTCTGCTTCAAAATCTTCAGCTTCTTCTGCTACTGCTTCTGTATCTTCTGTTTCTTCTGCTTCTCCTTCTGATTTTGGTTGTCTTCCTGCTTCTGCTTCTCCTTCTGCTTCTGCAGATTCTGCTTCTTCTGCTTCTCCTGCTTCTCCTTCTGCTTCAGGTTCTGCTTCTGCTTCTTCGGATTCTTATGCTTCTGCTTCTCCTGCTTCTGCTTCTTCTGCTTCCGCACCTTCTCTTTCTGCTTCTCCTTCTGTTTTTGCTTCTCCTTCTGCTACTGCTTCTTCTACTTCTTCTGGTTCTTCTGCTTCTGCTTCTCCTGCTTCTGCTTCTCCTGCTTCTCGTTCTGCTTCCCTTTCTGCTTTTCTTTCTGCTTCTCCTTCTCCTTCTTATGCTTCTCCTTCTGCTTCTGCTTCTCCTTCTGCTTCTGCTTCAATTTCTCCTTCTTCTTCTCATTCTGCTTCTGCGTCTTCTGTTTCTTCTGCTTCTCCTGCTTCTGCTTCTCCTGCTTCTCCTACTTCTCGTGCTGCTTTTCCTTCTGCGTCTCTTTCTGCTTCTGCTTATCCTTTTGCTTCTCCTACTCCTAATCCTTCTCTATCCGCCTTCTACATCTTCTT
>NW_012326132.1:0-1334 GCF_000151885.1 Dipodomys ordii
ATTCGCCCAATTTGTCAATAAACTTGCCCTTCTTTCTGATTTTTCGCAATATTGGATTCTCAAGTTCAATCAGACAAGAAATAATATATTTTTTATAATCACCTCCCCCTCCGCAACACGTCGGCTGGCGGTCGAAACCCCGCCCTCCCCCTCCCAGTCGTCATGGCTACGACAGAGGAAAAGCAAATGATGATAATAATGAATCATAACAACCTATATGTATGTGTATGTCAGAACTCTCACTCCCCACTGCCGGGTAGGTGAGGACTGACTGACTGAGTGAGTGACTGACCCGACCCGTGTTTTGCCCCTCCTGCCGCCCCATCCACCTTGTCGACGGCGAACGCGTGCCATCTAGTGGTGGTTTTGTGAATTGCAGTTTTCTCTCATGAAATGCATGGGGGAAAAAAAAGAACAAACAAACCACGCACTGACTGACTGAGAAAACCGGCCCAGGCTGGCTGGCCCCGAGAGAGACTGCCTTCTTTTCAGAGAAGGGGTGGGGTGGGGATGATGATGTGCCTCGTTGGAGTATGGGGCCCATGCATAGGCAGGCAGGCAGGCAGGCAGGCTCGGAGTGGGACCGTTGTGTGTTGGAGCGCCAGTACAGTAACTCAAGCCCCAGGATTGACTGGCAAGTCGAGAGGAAAAGGAGGGAGGGAGTGCGGGCGGGCGGGCGGGAGAGAGAATTCAAACGAGAGAGAGAGAGAGAGAGAGTGAGAGAGACAGACAGACAGACACATACACACACACACACACAGACAGAGACAAAGAGAGACACAGAGAGAGAAATAGAGAAACAGAAACAGAGAGACAAGAGACAGAGACGTGGTGAATTGGTCCGGCTGGACTGCATACATGCTCTGTCGCGTCCGATCTTTGAGTTTCCTCAAAGATGCACGCACACACACACACAGATACACTGAGATGCCCTCTGCCCCCTCTTCCCTCCTCTCCAATTCCCCCGCCCCCTCCCCCCTCCCCCCCCCGTCAGGCACCAGAATTGAGATCCCTCCCCTTCGACTATTGCGTCAATTACAAACAAAAGGCAGCGTGAGATTCAAGCAAATTTGTTTTATTTTGTTCCGAGGGTAGGATTGTGGATTTTGGTGCGGGGGGGGGGGTCGGAGGTCGTGGTCGTGGTCGAGTAATCGCTTGCGGGGGGGGGTGAGGATGGACGTTTAACCACCTGCATGGATGGCTCGCGTTCCCCTCTGGCTGTCTGGTTGCCGCTGAGTGCTTCAGATATCACCATCCGGTCAGGAAGCAGGGGCTGGAAGATAAAGAGATATTAAAGAGATAATTAGGAGCAGGACTCCAGGGAAGCCCGATGA
>NW_012326133.1:0-1334 GCF_000151885.1 Dipodomys ordii
AGAAGGTTATGTTGCACTATGACCTACAGTCAAAGGAGGGGAAAGCGTAAATAACACGCTGCCTATAGAGTGTAATTAACTCAATAGGCGAAGGGGAGGGATCCCTCCCCCTCCGCAACACGTCGGCTGGCGGTCGAAACCCCGCCCTCCCCCCTCCCCGTCGTCATGGCTACGACAGAGGAAAAGCAAATGATGATAATAATGAATCATAACAACCTATATGTATGTGTACGTCAGAACTCTCACTCCCCACTGCCGGGTAGGTGAGGACTGACTGACTGACTGACTGAGTGAGTGACTGACCCGTCCCGTGTTTTGCCCCTCCCGCCGCCCCATCCACCTTGTCGACGGCGAACGCGCGCCATCTAGTGGTAGTTTTGTGAATTGCAGTTTTCTCTCATGAAATGCATGGGGGAAAAAAAAGAACAAACAAACCACGCACTGACTGACTGAGAAAACCGGCCCAGGCTGGCTGGCCCCGAGAGAGACTGCCTTCTTTTCAGAGAAGGGGTGGGGTGGGGATGATGATGTGCCTCGTTGGAGTATGGGGCCCATGCATAGGCAGGCAGGCAGGCAGGCAGGCTCGGAGTGGGACCGTTGTGTGTTGGAGCGCTAGTACAGTAGCTCAAGCCCCAGGATTGACTGGCAAGTCGAGAGGTAAAGGAGGGAGGGAGTGCAGGCGGGCGGGCGGGCGGGAGAGAGAATTCAAACGAGAGAGAGAGAGAGAGAGACAGACAGACAGACAGACAGAGACAAAGACACAGAGAGAGAAATAGAGAAACAGAAACAGAGAGACAAGAGACAGAGACGTGGTGAATTGGTCCGGCTGGACTACATATATGCTCTGTCGCGTCCGATCTTTGAGTTTCCTCAAAGATGCACGCACGCACACACAGATACACGGAGATGCCCTCTGCCCTCTTCTCTCCTCTCCAATTCCCCCGCCCCTCCCCCATCCCCCCCCGTCACGCACCAGAAATAAGATCCCTCCCCTTCGCCTATTGCGTCGTCAATTACAAACAAAAGGCAGCGTGAGATTCAAGCAAATTTGTTTTATTTTGTTCCGAGGGTAGGGTTGTGGATTTTGGTGCGAGGGGGGGGTCGGAGGTCGTGGTCGTGGTCGAGTAATCGCCTGCGGGGGGGGGTGAGGATGGACGGTTACGCCACCTGCATGGATGGCTCGCGTTCCCCTCTGGCTGTCTGGTTGCCGCTGAGTGCTTCAGATATCACCATCCGGTCAGGAAGCAGGGGCTGGAAGTTAAAGAGATATTAAAGAGATAATTAGGAGCAGGACTCCGGGGAAGCCCGAAGGCGGGGGGGGGGAGGGAGAGTGA
>NW_012326134.1:0-1334 GCF_000151885.1 Dipodomys ordii
TCATTCCTTCCTTCCTCCTTCCCTCCCTTCCTCCCTTCTTCCCTTCTTCCTTCCCCCCTCCATACTTCTTTTCTCTCCTCTCTCTCTCTCTCTATCTCTCTCTCTCACACACACCCACCCACCCCGCCTTCGGGCTTCCCTGGAATCCTGCTCCTAATTATCTCTTTAATATCTCTTTATCTTCCAGCCCCTGCTTCCTGACCGGATGGTGATATCTGAAGCACTCAGCGGCAACCAGACAGCCAGAGGGGAACGCGAGCCATCCATGCAGGTGGCGTAATCGTCCATCCTCACACCCCCACCCCCGCAGGCAATTACTCGACCACGACCACGACCTCCGACCCACCCCCCCACCGCACCAAAATCCACAACCCTACCCTCGGAACAAAATAAAACAAATTTGCTTGAATCTCACGCTGCTTTTTGTTTGTAATTGACGCAATATGCGAAGGGGAGGGATCTCATTTCTGGTGCCTGACGGGGGGGGAGGGGGGAGGGGGCGGGGGAATTGGAGAGGAGAGAAGAGGGGGCAGAGGGCATCTCAGTGTATCTGTGTGTGTGCGTGCGTGCATCTTTGAGGAAACTCAAAGATCGGACGCGACAGAGCATGTATGTAGTCCAGCCGGACCAATTCACCACGTCTCTGTCTCTTGTCTCTCTGTTTCTGTTTCTCTATTTCTCTCTCTGTGTCTCTCTTTGTCTCTGTCTGTCTGTCTGTCTGTCTGTCTGTCTGTCTCTCTCTCTCTCTCTCTCTCGTTTGAATTCTCTCTCCCGCCCGCCCGCCCGCCCGCACTCCCTCCCTCCTTTTCCTCTCGACTTGCCAGTCAATCCTGGGGCTTGAGCTACTGTACTGGCGCTCCAACACACAACGGTCCCACTCCGAGCCTGCCTGCCTGCCTGCCTGCCTATGCATGGGCCCCATACTCCAACGAGGCACATCATCATCCCCACCCCACCCCTTCTCTGAAAAGAAGGCAGTCTCTCTCGGGGCCAGCCAGCCTGGGCCGGTTTTCTCAGTCAGTCAGTGCGTGGTTTGTTTGTTCTTTTTTTTCCCCCATGCATTTCATGAGAGAAAACTGCAATTCACAAAACCACCACTAGATGGCGCGCGTTCGCCGTCGACAAGGTGGATGGGGCGGCGGGAGGGGCAAAACACGGGTCGGGTCAGTCACTCACTCAGTCAGTCAGTCCTCACCTACCCGGCAGTGGGGAGTGAGAGTTCTGACATACACATACATATAGGTTGTTATGATTCATTATTATCATCATTTGCTTTTCCTCTGTCGTAGCCATGACGACGGGGAAGGGGGGAGGGCGGGGTTTCGACCGCCTGA
>NW_012326135.1:0-1334 GCF_000151885.1 Dipodomys ordii
GGGGGAGGAGTCGCTCGTTCCCTGGATAGATCCGTCTCCCCTCCTCTCCACCATTCTCTCCCTCCCCCCTCCCCCCGCCCCCCCTCGCCTTCGGGCTTCCCTGAAGTCCTGCTGCTAATTATCTCTTTAATATCTCTTTATCTTCCAGCCCCTGCTTCCTGACGGATGGTGATATCTGAAGCACTCAGCGGCAACCAGACAGCCAGAGGGGAACGCGAGCCATCCATGCAGGGGGCGAAACCGTCCATCCTCACCCCCCCCCGGCAGGGCGATTACTCGACCACGAACCACGACCTCCGACCCCCCCCCCCGCACCAAAAATCCACAACCCTACCCTCGGAACAAAAATAAAAACAAATTTGCTTGAATCTCACGCTGCCTTTTGTTTGTAATTGACGCAATAGGCGAAGGGGAGGGATCTCATTTCTGGTGCCTGACGGGGAGGGAGAGGGGAGGGGGCGGGGGAATTGGAGAGGAGAGAAGAGGGGGCAGAGGGCATCTCAGTGTATCTGTGTGTGTGCGTGCGTGCATATTTGAGGAAACTCAAAGATCGGACGCGACAGAGCATGTATGTAGTCCAGCCGGACCAATTCACCATGTCTCTGTCTCTTGTCTCTCTGTTTCTGTTTCTCTATTTCTCTCTCTGTGTCTCTCTTTGTCTCTGTCTGTCTGTCTGTCAGTCTGTCTGTCTGTCTCTCTCTCTCTCTCGTTTGAATTCTCTCTCCTGCCCGCCCGCCCGCCTGCACTCCCTCCCTCCTTTTCCTCTCGACTTGCCAGTCAATCCTGGGGCTTGAGCTACTGTACTGGCGCTCCAACACACAACGGTCCCACTCCGAGCCTGCCTGCCTGCCTGCCTGCCTATGCATGGGCCCCATACTCCAACGAGGCACATCATCATCCCCACCCCACCCCTTCTCTGAAAAGAAGGCAGTCTCTCTCGGGGCCAGCCAGCCTGGGCCGGTTTTCTCAGTCAGTCAGTGCGTGGTTTGTTTGTTCTTTTTTTTCCCCCATGCATTTCATGAGAGAAAACTGCAATTCACAAAACCACCACTAGATGGCGCGCGTTCGCCGTCGACAAGGTGGATGGGGCGGCGGGAGGGGCAAAACACGGGTCGGGTCAGTCACTCACTCAGTCAGTCAGTCCTCACCTACCCGGCAGTGGGGAGTGAGAGTTCTGACATACACATACATATAGGTTGTTATGATTCATTATTATCATCATTTGCTTTTCCTCTGTCGTAGCCATGACGACGGGGAGGGGGGAGGGCGGGGTTTCGACCGCCAGCCGACGTGTTGCGGAGGGGGAGGGGGAGGGGGAGGAGTCGCTCGTTGAT
>NW_012326136.1:0-1334 GCF_000151885.1 Dipodomys ordii
CTGCTGTATCCCCTGCTCTGTCCCGCTGTGTCCCAATGTGTCCCTACTGTGTCCCCGCTGTGTCCCGCTGTATTCCGCTGTGTCCCCCGCTGTGTCCCGCTGTGTCCCTCTGTGTCCCCTGCTGTATCCCCTGCTCTGTCCCACTGTGTCACCCGCTGTGTCCCGGCTGTGTCTACGCTGTGTCCCGCTGTATTCCACTGTGTCCCCCGCTGTGTCCCGCTTTGTCCCCCCTGTGTCCCCCGCTGTGTCCCGCTTTGTCCCCCCTGTGTCCCCCGCTGTGTCCCGCTGTGTCCCCCGCTGTGTCCCGCTGTGTCCACGTTGTCCCCTGGTGGGTCCCTGCTGTCCCCTTCTGTGTCCCCGCTGTACCCGCTGTGTCCCGCTGTGTCCCTCTGTGTTCCCCACTGTGTCCCTCTGTATTCCCCGCTGTGACCCGCTGTGTCCCACGCTGTGTCCCGCTGTGTCCCCTGCTGTGTCCCTGCTGTGTCCCGCTGTGTCCCGCTGTGTCCCGCTGTGACTCTGCTGAGTCCTGCTGTTTCCCTGCTGTGTCCCGCTTTGTCGTCGCTGTGTCCCCCGCTGTGTCCCACTATGTCCCCCGCTGTGTCCCACTGTGTCCCGCTGTGACCCCCGCTTTGTCCCCGCAGTGTCCCGCTGTGTCCTCACTGTGTCCCCCGTGTGTCCCGCTGTGTACCCCGTTGTGTCCCTCTGTGTCCCGCTCTGTCCCCACTGTGTCCCGATGTGTCTCGCTGTGTCCCCGCTGTGTGCCCACTGTGTCCTGCTGTGTACCCCACTGTGTCCAGCGGTGTCACCGCTCTGTCCCGCTCTGTCCTTTCTCTGTCCCCCGCTGTCACCTGCTCTGTCCCCCGCTGTGTCCCGCTGTGTCCCACTGTGTCCCCTGCTTTGTGCCGCTGTTTCCCCACAGTGTCCCCGCTGTGTCCTGTTGTGTCACATTGTGTCCCGTGGTGTTCCACTTTGTCCCCTCCTGTGTCCCCCGCTGAGTGCCGCTTTGTCCCCGTTGTGTCCCGCTGTGTCCCCCGCTCTGTCCCCTGCTGTGTTCCGCTGTGTCCACCTCTGTGTCCCGCTGTGTCCTGCTGTGTCCCCCGCTGTGTCCCGCTGTATTCCCCTGTATTCCGTGGTGTCCCGTTTGTCACCCGCTGTGTCCCCTGCTGAGTCCCCGCTTTGTCCCCGCTGTGACCCCCTGTGTCCCGCTGTGTCCCGCTGTGTCCCGCTATGGGTCCCACTGTGTCCCGTTGTGTCCCCAGCTATGTACCCCGCTGTGTCCCCGCTGTATCGACGCTGTGTCCCGCTGGGTCCCGCTGTGTACTGCTGTGTCCCAC
>NW_012326137.1:0-1334 GCF_000151885.1 Dipodomys ordii
GAGGTCACAGCGGGGGACAAAGCGGGACAACACGGGACACAGTGTGACACAGCGGGACACAGCGGGACACAGCGGGACACAGCGGGGGACAGAGCGGGGGACAGAGAGGGGACACAGCGGGACACAGCGGGGACACAGCTGGACACAGCGGGGTACACAGAGGGACACAGCGGGCACACAGTGGGGACACAGCGGGACACAGCGGGACACAGCGGGGACAGAGCAGGACAGAGCATGACACAGCGAGGACACATTGGGCCACAGCGATGTACACAGCTGGGGACACAACGGGACACAGCGGGGGACACAACGAGGACACAGCGGGACACAGCGGGACACAGCAGGACACTGCGGGAACATAGCGGGACACAGCGGGGTACACAGCGGGACACAGCGGGTCACAGCTGGGGACGTAGCGGGGACACAGCGGGACACAGCGGGGGACACAGCGAGGACACAGCGTGACACAGCGGAACACAGCGGGGGACAAAGCGGGAGACAGCGGGGGACACAGCGAGGACACAGAGGGACACAACGGCCACATAGAGGGGACTCAGCGGGGGACACAGCAGGGGACAAAGAGGGACACCACGGGACACAGTGGGACACAGCGGGACCCTGCGGGGACACAGCAGGACAAAGCGGGGGACACGGCGGGACACAGCGGGACAAAGTGGGGGACACAGTGGGACACAGCGGAGACAGAGATGGGCCACAGCGGGACACAGCCGTGACACAGCTGGACACAGCGGGGTACACAGCAGGACACATCGGGATACAGCAGGGACTCACCAGGGGACACAGCGGGGGACAAACTAGGACACCACGGGACACAGTGGGACACAGCGGGACACAGCGGGGACACTGCGGGAACATAGCGGGACACAGCGGGGTACACAGCGGGACACAGCAGTGGACACAGCGGGACACAGCGGGGGACACAGCGAGCACACAGCGGGTCACAGCGGGACACAGCGTGGGACAAAGCAGGAGACAGCGGGGGACACAGCGAGGACACAGCTGGACACAGCGGGGTACACAGCGGGACACAGCGGAGGACACAGAAGGGTACACAGCGGGACACAGAGAGAAACACAGCGAGGTCACAGCGGGGGCCAAAGCAGGACAACACGGGACACAGTGTGACACAGTGTGACACAGCGGGGACACTGCAGGGCACAGAGGGACAAAGCGGGCGACACAGCGCGACACAGCAGACACAGCGGGGGACACAGCGGGGGACAGCAGGGGACAGAGAGGGGACACAGCAGGACACAGCGGGGACACAGCTGGACACAGCAGGTACACAGCGGACACAGGGGCACACATTGGGG
>NW_012326138.1:0-1334 GCF_000151885.1 Dipodomys ordii
CACGCTGTGTCCGACTGTGTCCCGCTCTGTCTCCGCTGTGTCCCGCTGTGTCCCGCTGTGTCCCACTGCGTCCCGCTGTGTCCCGCTGTGCCACCACTGTGTCCCGTTGTGTCCACAGCTTTGTACCATGCTGTGTAACGCTGTGTCTCCGCTGTATCGACGCTGTGTCCCGCTGGGTCCCGATGTGTCCTCGCTGTGTTCCCCGCTGTGTCCAGCTGTTTCCCCACTTTGTCCCCCACTGTGTCCTCGCTGTGTCCCCCGCTGTGTCCCTCTATGTCCCGCTGTGTCCTCGCTGTGTCCCCCTCTGTGTCCCGCTGTGTCCCGTTGCGGTCCCTCTGTGTCCCGCTTTGTCCCCCACTGTGTCCCGCAGTGACCCCGCTGTGTCCCGCTGTGTCCCACTGTGTCCCGTGGTGTCCCGCTTTGTCCCCCGCTGTGTCCCCGGCTGAGTCTCGCTGTGTCCCCACTGTGTCCTCTCTGTGTCCCCCGCTGTGTCCTGCTCTGTTCCCCACTGTGTCTCCCGTTTTGTCCCTGCTGTGCCCCGCTGTGTCCCGCTGTGTCCCACTGTGTCCCCCACTGTGTCCCGTTGTGTCAACAGCTGTGTACCCCGCTGTGTCCCTGCTGTATCGACGCTGTGTCTCGCTGGGTCCTGCTGTGTCTCTCTCTGTGTTCCCCATTGTGTCCCGCTGTGTCCCCCGCTGTGTCACTCGCTGTGTCCCCCGCTGTGTCCCGCTGTGTCCCACTGTGTCCCCCGCTGTGTCCTTGCTGTGTCCCCGCTGGGTCCCGCTGGGTCCCGCAGTGTCCCCCGCTAAGTCCCGTTGTGTCACCGCTGTGTCCCGCTGTGTCCCCGCTCTATCGATGCTGTGTCCCTCGCTGTTTCCCGCTGTGTCCCCCGCTGTGTCCTGCTGTGTCCTCCCTGTGGCCCCGCTGTGTCCCGCTGTGTCCCCGGTTGTGTCCCGCTGGGTCCCCTGCTGTGTCACTGCTGTGTCCCGCTGTGTTCCACTGTGTCCCGCTGTGTCCTTGCTGTGTCTCCCGCAGTGTCCCACAGTGTCCTCGCTGTGTCCCCCGCTGTGTCCTTCTTTGTCCACTGCTGTGTCCCGCTGTGTACCCCTCTGTGTCACCCGCTCTGTCCCTGCTGTGACCCGCTGTGTCCCGCTGTGTCCCGCTGTGTACTGCTGTGTCCCCCGCTGAGTCCCGCTGTGTCCCCGCTGTGTCCCAATGTGTCCTCGCTGTGTCCCCCCCTGTGTCCCGCTGTGTCCCCCCTGTGTCCCCCGCTGTGTCTCATGCTTTATCCCGTCTGTGTCCACTGTGTCCCGCTGTGTCCCGCTGTGCCCAAA
>NW_012326139.1:0-1334 GCF_000151885.1 Dipodomys ordii
AAGTGTAGCGTCCATTCTTCTCTTCAGATTCCCTTACAGTCAACCTTGATTTAGTAGCTGTTTCTTTCATGAAGTCCCCCTCCCTCTCCGCAACACGTCGGCTGGCGGTCGAAACCCCGCCTTCCCCCCTCCCCGTCGTCATGGCTACGACAGAGGAAAAGCAAATGATGATAATAATGAATCATAACAACCTATATGTATGTGTATGTCAGAACTCTCACTCCCCACTGCCGGGTAGGTGAGGACTGACTGACTGAGTGAGTGACTGACCCGACCCGTGTTTTGCCCCTCCCGCCGCCCCATCCACCTTGTCGACGGCGAACGCGCGCCATCTAGTGGTGGTTTTGTGAATTGCAGTTTTCTCTCTTGAAATGCATGGGGGAAAAAAAGAACAAACAAACCACGCACTGACTGACTGAGAAAACCGGCCCAGGCTGGCTGGCCCCGAGAGAGACTGCCTTCTTTTCAGAGAAGGGGTGGGGTGGGGATGATGATGTGCCTCGTTGGAGTATGGGGCCCATGCATAGGCAGGCAGGCAGGCAGGCAGGCTCGGAGTGGGACCGTTGTGTGTTGGAGCGCCAGTACAGTAGCTCAAGCCCCAGGATTGACTGGCAAGTCGAGAGGAAAAGGAGGGAGGGAGTGCGGGCGGGCGGGCGGGCGGGAGAGAGAATTCAAACGAGAGAGAGAGAGAGAGACAGACAGACAGACAGACAGACAGACAGACAGACAGACAGACAGAGACAAAGAGAGACACAGAGAGAGAAATAGAGAAACAGAAACAGAGAGACAAGAGACAGAGACGTGGTGAATTGGTCCGCCTGGACTACATACATGCTCTGTCGCGTCCGATCTTTGAGTTTCCTCAAAGATGCACGCACGCACACACACAGATACACTGAGATGCCCTCTGCCCCCTCTTCTCTCCTCTCCAATTCCCCCGCCCCCTCCCCCCTCCCCCCCCCGTCAGGCACCAGAAATGAGATCCCTCCCCTTCGCCTATTGCGTCAATTACAAACAAAAGGCAGCGTGAGATTCAAGCAAATTAGTTTTATTTTGTTCCGAGGGTAGGGTTGTGGATTTTGGTGCGGGGGGGGGGTCGGAGGTCGTGGTCGTGGTCGAGTAATCGCCTGCGGGGGGGGTGAGGATGGACGGTTACGCCACCTGCATGGATGGCTCGCGTTCCCCTCTGGCTGTCTGGTTGTCGCTGAGTGCTTCAGATATCACCATCTGGTCAGGATGCAGGGGCTGGAAGATAAAGAGATATTAAAGAGATAATTAGGAGCAGGACTCCAGGGAAGCCCGAAGGCGGGGGGGGGGGCGGGGGGAGGGGGAGG
>NW_012326140.1:0-1334 GCF_000151885.1 Dipodomys ordii
CTGTTCTCAGCTTGGGATGCTATCCTCAAGAGTGCTCCTCATCCAAGAAATTCAAGTGGTTTTATCTGTCAGGATAATATTTTTTCATCCACATATGAGGAAGGTAAGGGTCACGCAGAGTCTTGCAGACCATGAAGCCAGATCTTTTTGCTCTCTCGGGGCAAAGCGAGCGACTCCTCCCCCTCCCCCTCCGCAACACGTCGGCTGGCGGTCGAAACCCCGCCCTCCCCCCTCCCCGTCGTCATGGCTACGACAGAGGAAAAGCAAATGATGATAATAATGAATCATAACAACCTATATGTATGTGTATGTCAGAACTCTCACTCCTCACTGCCGGGTAGGTGAGGACTGACTGACTGAGTGAGTGACTGACCCGACCCGTGTTTTGCCCCTCCCGCCGCCCCATCCAACTTGTCGACGGCGAACGCGCGCCATCTAGTGGTGGTTTTGTGAATTGCAGTTTTCTCTCATGAAATGCATGGGGGAAAAAAAAGAACAAACAAACCACGCACTGACTGACTGAGAAAACCGGCCCAGGCTGGCTGGCCCCGAGAGAGACTGCCTTCTTTTCAGAGAAGGGGTGGGGTGGGGATGATGATGTGCCTCGTTGGAGTATGGGGCCCATGCATAGGCAGGCAGGCAGGCAGGCAGGCTCGGAGTGGGACCGTTGTGTGTTGGAGCGCCAGTACAGTAGCTCAAGCCCCAGGATTGACTGGCAAGTAGAGAGGAAAAGGAGGGAGGGAGTGCGGGTGGGCGGGCGGGCGGGAGAGAGAATTCAAACGAGAGAGAGAGAGAGACAGACAGACAGAAAGACAGACAGACAGACAGACAGACAGAGACAAAGAGAGACACAGAGAGAGAAATAGAGAAACAGAAACAGAGAGACAAGAGACAGAGACGTGGTGAATTGGTCCGGCTGGACTACATACATGCTCTGTCGCGTCCGACCTTTGAGTTTCCTCAAAGATGCACGCACGCACACACACAGATACACTGAGATGCCCTCTGCCCCCTCTTCTCTCCTCTCCAATTCCCCCGCCCCCTCCACCCTCACCCCCCCCGTCAGGCACCAGAAATGAGATCCCTCCCCTTCGCCTATTGCGTCAATTACAAACAAAAGGCAGCGTGAGATTCAAGCAAATTTGTTTTATTTTGTTCCGAGGGTAGGGTTGTGGATTTTGGTGCGGGGGGGGGGGTCGGAGGTCGTGGTCGTGGTCGAGTAATCGCCTGGGGGGGGGGGTGAGGATGGACGGTTACACCACCTGCATGGATGGCTCGCGTTCCCCTCTGGCTGTCTGGTTGCCGCTGAGTGCTTCAGATATCACCATCCGTGA
>NW_012326141.1:0-1333 GCF_000151885.1 Dipodomys ordii
TCAAGGGTAAAAAGTCACTAACCCTCACCTGTGTTTGGTGACAAGAAGAACTCCATACCAATAGTCTACCTTAATACATGAGGGCAGGCAGGGCAGGGAAGGAATAATTTATTCAGGTGATCTAGTCAGTCACACTAATGGGTCACTAGGGCTCCCCCTCCATGTGTCCCTCTGTCTGTCTGTCTCGCGCGGGCGCGCCTGTGTGTGTGTGTGTGTGTGTGTGTGTGTGTGTGTGTGTGTGTGTGTGTCCGTCCGTCCGTCCGTCCGTCCGTCCGTCTGTTTGTTGATTCAGGGGAATCTAGTTGGACTTGTGGATCTCTCGTTCCCCCTCCAGCTCTTTCCCTGTGTGTCTTTCTGTCGGTCTCGGGGTCTCTGTCTCTGTCTGTGAGTCTGTTTCTCTTTGTCTCTGTCTCTGTCTGTCTCTCCTCTCTGTCTCTCTGTCCTCTCCCCTCCGCCCCTCCCCTTGCTTTTCGTTGTGGACTCCAGGAAGAAATGCATTTCCGTCCCAGCGGGGCTCTGCTTACTCTGCCTGCCAGCCTGGAACCCACCCGCCAGGGGCAACTTCTTCCTTGGTGTCCCCGAAGGAAGGAGGGAGCAGGAATCGGTGTCCCAAAAGAGACTCTTATCTCCAATGAATCTCACACCCAGCTCAGCTCGCTAGCTAGCCCGTCTGCCTGCCTTGTCCACTCACACAGAACATGAAAGCCCACATGAGCTGGTGGACACTCGGTCTGTAAACAAGATGGATGCTGCTGCCGCCGCTGCTGCCATTTAGGCCCGAGTTTGTAGGGAAGCTGTCTACCACCCAGACACATTCCCAGCCCACTTCATTGAGAATGTCTCAAGGAGGATGGCTGAAGGATGGATGGCTAATTTTACTCAATCTCTCTTTCTTCTTCTTCTTTTGCCAGCCCCTAGACTGGCAAAACAAGGGGGGGAGGGCTGGGAAGGAGAAGAGCACAGAGAGAGACAGCCCCCAGCCCCCAGTGCCCAGCCTGGGCACTGAAGACCGTGAGACTCTTATCTCCAATAAGCCACTCAGAAAACCGGAAGTGGTACTGTGGCTCAAGTAGTAGAGCCCTAGTCTTGAGCTGAAGAGTTGGGGGACAGTGTCCAGGGCCAGGGTTCAAGCCCCGCGTCCTGGGAAAACAAAAACAAAAACAAAACCAAAATAACCAAAAAAATCATGAAATAATAAGGTAATGTGTGTGTGTGGGCGCGCGCGTGCGTGTGTGTGTATCACAGTATCTATAGTATATACGTATGTGATTAAATATAGTTGTGCATGTATATATACACATATGTGTATAATAAAACGAATAGATGTGTATTT
>NW_012326143.1:0-1333 GCF_000151885.1 Dipodomys ordii
CAGCGGTGAACACAGCGGAAGAAAGCGGGGACACACCGGGGGACAATGGGGACACAACTGGAAACAGCGGGGGACACAGCAGGGGACACAGAGGGACACAGAGGGGGACACAGCTTGACACAGCACGGGACACAGCAGAGGACACAGTGTGACACAGCGGGGGACAAAGCGAGGAAACAGCGGGACACAGCCTGTCACAGCGGGGACACTGCTTAGACACAGCTGGGACACAGTGGGGAAACAGCGAGGACACAACGGGACAAAGAGGGATACAGCGGGACACAGTGGGACAAAGCGGGGGACACAGAAGGGGACACCTTGGGACACAGAAGGACACAGCGGGGACACAGCGAGGACACAGCCGGACACAGCGGGACACAGCAGGACGCAGCGGGACACATCGGGGGACACAGAGCGACACAGCGGGGGACAAAGCGGGAGACAGCAGGGGACACAGTGAGGACACAGCGAGACACAACAGGGACACAGCGGGGGACACAGCGGGGGACACCGCAGGAAACAGCGGGGACACAGCAGAACACAGTGGGTGACACAGCGGGGGACAGCGGGGACACACCGGGCCATAACGAAAACATAGTGGGACACAGCGGGGGACAGCAGGGACACAGCGGGACATAGCAGGACACAGCAGGGAACACAGCGGGGACACAGTGAGGACACAGCGAGACACGGCAGGACACAGCGCTCCACAGTGGGACTCAGAAGGGGACAAAGCGGGGGCCAAGGCAGGACACAGCGGGACACAGCGGGACACAGCGGAGACACAGCGGGGACACAGCGGGGACACAACAGGGGACACAACAGGGGACACAGTGGGATACAGCGGGGGACTCATCGGGAACACATTGGGGGACGCAGTGGAACACAGCAGGGACACAGCGTGACTCAGCGGGGACAAAGCAGGGACACATCGTAACACAGCGGGGACACAGCAGGACACAGCACGGGCACAGCGGGACACAGCGGGACACAGCGAGGACATAGCGGGACAAAGCGGGACATAGCGGGGACACTGAGGGACACAGCGGGAACACAGCGGGGCACACAGCAGGACACAGATAGGGACACATCCGGACACAGCAGGGGACACAATGGGGGACACAGAGGGACACAGCGGAACACAGCGGGGACACAGAGCGACACAGCGGGGGACAAAGCGGGAGACAGCAGGGGACACAGCCAGGACACAGCGAGACACAGCGGGGACACAGCGGGGGACACAGCGGGGGACACAGCGGGGGACACAGCGGGACACAGCGGGGACACAGCGAGGACACAGACAGGGACAAAGCGGGACATAGCGGGGACACAA
>NW_012326145.1:0-1333 GCF_000151885.1 Dipodomys ordii
GAAGCAGAAGAAGCTGAAGAAGCAGAAGCAGAACCTCAAGCAGAAGGAGAAGCAGGAGAAGCAGAAGAAGCAGAATCTGGAGAAGAAGGAGAACCAGAAGGAGAAGCAGAAGCAGAAAGAGAAGCAAAAGCAGAAGGAGAAGCAGAAAGAGAAGCAGAAGAAACAGAAGAAGCAGAAAGCAGAAGCAGTAGCAGAAGAAGGTGAAGATGCAGAAGCAGATAGAGAAGCAGAAGGAATAGCAGAATAACGCCAAGGAGAAACAGAAGGAGAAGAAGAATGAGAAGCAGAAGGAGAAGCAGGAAAAACAGAAGAAGCAGAAACAGACGGAGAAGCAGAAGAAGGAGAAGCAGAAGCAGAAGAAGAAGCAGAAGGAAAAGCACAAGCAGAAGGAGATGCAGAAGGAGTAGCAGGAGAAGCAGAAGAAGCAGAAGCAGAAGGAGAAGAAGAAGGAGAAGAAGCAGAAGCAGAAGAAGCAGAAGGAGAAGTAGAAAGAGAAGCCGACGAAGAGAAGCAGAACGAGAAGCAGGAAAGCAGAAGAAGCAGAGCGGCAGAAGCAGAAGAAGAAGAAACAGAAGAAATAGAAGGAGCAGAAGCAGAAGGAGGAGCAGAAGCAGAAGGAGAAGCAGAAAGAGAAGCAGGAAAAGCAGAAGAAGCAGAAGCAGGGGAAGCAAAAGCAGAAGAAACAGGAGAAGGACAAGAAGCAGAAGCAGAAGGAGAAGCAGAAACAGAAGGAGAAGCAGAAAGAGAAGGAGGGGAAGCAGAAGAAGCAGAAGCAGGAAAACCAGAAGCATAAGAATCCGAAGAAGCAGAAGCAGAACCTGAAGAAGAAGGAGAAGCAGGAGAAGCAGAAAAAGCAGAATCGGGAGGAGCAGAATGAGAAGCTGAAGGAGAAGCAGAAGCAGAGAGAGAATCAAAAGGAGAAGGAAAAGCGGAAGAAACAGAAGAAGCAGAAGCAGTAGCAGTTGCAGCAGAAGCAGAAGGAGAAGCAAAAGTAAAAGCAGAAGAACGAGAAGGAGAAGGAGAAACAGAAGGAGAAACAGAAGGAGAAGCAGAAGGAGAAGCAGAAGAAGCAGAAGGAGAATCAGAAGCAGAAGAAGAAGCAGAAGGAGAAGCAGAAGCAGAAGAAGATGCAGAAGGAGAAGCAGGAGAAGCAGAAGAAGCAGAAGCAGAAGGAGTAGGAGAAGTAGGTGAAGGAGAAGGAAGATCCGCAGAAGCAATAATAGAAGCAGAAGGAGAAGCAGAAGCAGAATGAGATGCAGAAAGAGAAGCAGTAGAAGAAGAAGAAGCAGGAAAAGCAGAAGCAGCAGAAAGAGAAGAAGAAGAAGAAGAAGAA
>NW_012326146.1:0-1333 GCF_000151885.1 Dipodomys ordii
CAACATATTGCCTGCTTCGTCTCTTTTATCGCTTCAAAGAGAAGAATGATTGAGGAGGAGGATCCTAGAATTGCTACAACAGGAGCGGAAGCGGAAGGGAATTTACAGACTGGCAGTTTCTCCTAGAAAAGGAAGCACCCTCGGACATAGGATGAGCCGACCAGATCTCAAAAAAAAAAAAAAAATCATAAAATAGCTAAAACCCCCGCCCTCCCCACCGCCTTCGGGCTTCCCTGGATTACTGCTCCTAATTATCTCTTTAATATCTCTTTATCTTCCAGCCCCTGCTTCCTGACCAGATGGTGATATCTGAAGCACTCAGAGGCAACCAGACAGCCAGAGGGGAACACGAGCCATCCATGCAGGTGGCGTAACCGTCCATCCTCACCCCCCCCTCAGGCGATTACTCGACCACGACCACGACCTCCGACCCCCCCCCCCCCGCACCAAAATCCACAACCCTACCCTCGGAACAAAATAAAACAAATTTGCTTGAATCTCACGCTGCCTTTTGTTTGTAATTGACGCAATAGGCGAAGGGGAGGGATCTCATTACTGGTGCCTGATGGGGGGGGGGACGGGGGAGGGGGCGGGGGAATTGGAGAGGAGAGAAGAGGGGGCAGAGGGCATCTCAGTGTATCTGTGTGTGTGCGTGCGTGCATCTTTGAGGAAACTCAAAGATCGGACCCGACAGAGCATGTATGTAGTCCAGCCGGACCAATTCACCACGTCTCTGTCTCTTGTCTCTCTGTTTCTGTTTCTCTATTTCTCTCTCTGTGTCTCTCTTTGTCTCTGTCTGTCTGTCTGTCTGTCTCTCTCTCTCTCTCTCTCTCTCGTTTGATTTCTCTCTCCCGCCCGCCCGCCCGCCCGCACTCCCTCCCTCCTTTTCCTCTCCACTTGCCAGTCAATCCTGGGGCTTGAGCTACTGTACTGGCGCTCCAACACACAACGGTCCCACTCCGAGCCTGCCTGCCTGCCTGCCTGCCTATGCATGGGCCCCATACTCCAACGAGGCACATCATCATCCCCACCCCACGCCTTCTCTGAAAACAAGGCAGTCTCTCTCGGGGCCAGCCAGCCTGGGCCGGTTTTCTCAGTCAGTCAGTGCTTGGTTTGTTTGTTCTCTTTTTTCCCCCATGCATTTCATGAGAGAAAACTGCAATTCACAAAACCACCGCTAGATGGCGCGCGTTCGCCGTCGACAAGGTAAATGGGGCGGCGGGAGGGGCAAAACACGGGTCGGGTCAGTCACTCACTCAGTCAGTCAGTCCTTACCTACCCGGCAGTGGGGAGTGAGAGTTCTGACATACACATACATATAGGTTGTTATGAT
>NW_012326147.1:0-1333 GCF_000151885.1 Dipodomys ordii
TCCTCCTCCTCCTCCTCCTCCTCCTCCTCCTCCTCCTCCTCCTCCTCCTCCTCCTCCTCCTTCTTCTTCTTCTTCTTCTTCTTCTTCTTCTTCTTCTTCTTCTTCTTCTTCTTCTTCTTCTTCTTCTTCTTCTTCTTCTTCTTTCTTCTTCTTCCTCCTCCTCCTCCTCCTTCTTCTTCTCCTTCTTCCTCCTTCTTCTTCCTTCTTCTTCTTCTTCTTCTTCTTCTTCTTCTTCTTCTTCTTCTTCTTCTTCTTCTTCTTCTTCCTTCTTCTTCTTCCTTCTTCCTTCTTCTTCCTTCTTCCTTCTTCCTTCTTCTTCCTTCTTCCTTCTTCTTCCTTCTTCCTTCTTCCTCTTCCTTCTTCTTCTTTTTCCTTCTTCTTCTTTTTCCTTCTTCTTCTTCTTCCTTCTTCTTCCTTCTTCCTTCTTCTTCTTCCTTCTTCCTTCTTCTTCTTCCTTCCTTCTTCCTCTTCCTTCTTCCTTCTTCTTCCTTCTTCCTTCTTCTTCTTCCTTCTTCCTTCTTCCTCTTCCTCCTTCCTTCTTCTTCTCCTTCTTCTTCCTTCTTCTTCTTCTTCTTCTTCTTCTTCTTCTTCTTCTTCTTCTTCTTCTTCTTCTTCTTCCTTCTTCTTCTTCCTTCTTCCTTCTTCTTCCTTCTTCCTTCTTCCTTCTTCTTCCTTCTTCTTCTTCTTCCTTCTTCTTCTTCTTCTTCCTTCTTCTTCCTTCTTCTTCCTTCTTCCTTCTTCTTCCTTCTTCTTCCTTCTTCTTCCTTCTTCTTCCTTCTTCCTTCTTCTTCCTTCTTCTTCCTTCTTCTTCTTCTTCTTCCTTCTTCTTCCCTCTTCTTCTTCTTCTTCCTTCTTCTTCTTCCTTCTTCTTCCTTCTTCTTCTTCTTCTTCCTTCTTCTTCTTCTTCTTCCTTCTTCTTCTTCCTCCTTCTTCCTTCTTCTTCTTCCTTCTTCTTCCTTCTTCTTCCTTCTTCTTCTTCTTCCTTCTTCTTCCTTCTTCTTCTTCTTCTTCTTCCTTCTTCTTCCTTCTTCTTCCTTCTTCTTCTTCTTCTTCTTCTTCTTCTTCTTCCTTCTTCTTCCTTCTTCTTCCTTCTTCCTCCTCCGTCTTCTTCTTCTTCTTCTGTCAGTCCTTGGGCTTGACCTCTGGGCCTGGGCACTGTCCCTCAGCTCTTCAGCTCAAGGCTAGTGCTCTACCACTTGAGCTACAGTGCCATTTCTGGTTTTCTATTGGTTTATTGGAGATAAGAGTCTCACAGAGTTTCCTGCCCAGGCTAGCTTTGAACTGTGATCCTCAAATCTCAGCCTCCTGAGTAGCTAGGATTATAGGCGTGAGC
>NW_012326148.1:0-1333 GCF_000151885.1 Dipodomys ordii
TCTTCTTCTTCTTCTTCTTCTTCTACTTTTCTTCTTCTTCTTCTTCTTCTTCTTCTTCTTCTTCTTCTTCTTCTTCTTCTTCTTCTTCTTCTTCTTCTTCTTTTTTTCTTCTCTTTATTCTGCTTCTTCTTTTCCTGCTTCTTCTGCTTCCACTCCTTCTCTTTCTGCTTCTCATTCTTCTTCTGCTTCTCCTTCTGCTTCTCTTATTGCTTCTGCGGCTCTTCCTTCTCCTTATCCTACTTCTACTTCTCCTTCTGCTTCTGCTTCTCCTGCTTCTCCTGCTTCTCCTTATGCATCTTCTTCTGCTTCTGCTTCTCCTTGTGCTGCTTCTTCTGCTTGTGTTTCTCCTTCTGCTTCTCCTTCTACTTCTTCTGCTTCTCCTTCTGATTCTCCTTCTCCTTCTGCTTCTGTTTCTCTTTCTCCTTCTTGTTCTCCTGCTTTTCCTTCTGCTTCTCCTTCTGCTGCAACTGCTACTGCTTCTGCTTCTTCTGTTTCTTTTGCTTCTCCTTCTGCTTTTGATTCTCTTTCTGCTTCTGCTTCTCCTTCAGCTTGTCATTCTGCTTCTCCAGATTCTGCTTCTTCTGCTTCTCCTGCTTCTCCTTCTGCTTCAGGTTCTGCTTCTGATTCTTCGGATTCTTATGCTTCTGCTACTCCTGCTTCTGCTTCTTCTGCTTCCCCTCCTTCTCTTTCTGCTTCTCCTTCTGTTTCTGCTTCTCCTTTTGCTTCTGCTTCTTGTCCTTTTCCTGTTTCTTCTGCTTCTGCTTCTCCTGCTTCTGCTTCTTCTGCTTTTCCTGCTTCTCTTTCTGCTTCTCCTTCTGCTACTGCTTCTCCTTCGGCTTCTGCACCTTCTCCTTATTCTGTTTCTTCTTCTGCTGCTTCTCCGTCTGCTTCTGCTTCTTCTGCTTTTCCTGATTCTCTTTCTGCTTATCCTTCTGCTTCTCCTGTTTCTCCTTCTCCTTCTCGTTCTTCTGCTATTCCTTCTGCTTCTCTTTCTGCTTCTGCATCTTCAGCTTCTTCTGCTACTGCTTCTGCTTCTTCTGTTTCTTCTGTTTCTCCTTCTGCTTCTCCTTCTGCTTTTGCTTCTCTTTCTGCTTCTGCTTCTCCTTCTGGTTCTCCTTCTTCTTCTCCAGATTCTGCTTCTTCTGCTTCTCCTGCTTCTCCTTGTGCTTCAGGTTCTGCTTCTGCTTCTTCGGCTTGTTCTCCTTCTATTTCTGCTTCTCCTTCTGTTTCTACTTCTCTTTCTGCTTCTTCTTCTTCTCCTTCTTCTGCTTCTGCTTCTCCTGCTTCTGCTTCTCCTGCTTCTCCTTCTGTTTCTCTTTATGCTTATCCTTCT
>NW_012326149.1:0-1333 GCF_000151885.1 Dipodomys ordii
TGGGCTTCATGTCATAGGCTGAGATGCAAGCATCCGACCCGATCCTATCATCGCTCAAGTCTACACATGTGTTTAGCAGTTGGGAACCGAATTCCCAGGGCAGTAGGTACAGGAAGTAGAAACAGCAGTTACCATGGGCTCCGGTCCTGGAGACTTGCATTTGGGGACCCGAGAGTCCTCTCCCACGCGCGTGGACGTCCTCATCACGAGGAGGTGAGCCGTGCTCCAGTTCCCAGCTGAGCAGGGTGCCTGGTTTGATCGCCCCGCAGTGTGTCAACTGTTAAAAGGCAGCCAGCCCTGCGTGGGACGTACAAGTGCTGTCTCCACCTCAGAGGCAGGGCTCGGGGTGATTTCCTGGTACATCCATGGGCCACGGCCTCTGCACTGCATGGGGCCGAGTCCCTATCTGAGCCCCGGACAGGCTGAAGCTCACCCCGCACGCTGCCCCTTAGAGCTTGTATCCACGTTCTGGGCTCATGGGGAGGGGGGTCTCTTTTTCACACCGACCCCCCCCCCCCCCCGCACCAAAATCCACAACCCTACCCTCGGAACAAAATAAAACAAATTTGCTTGAATCTCACGCTGCCTTTTGTTTGTAATTGACGCAATAGGCGAAGGGGAGGGATCTCATTTCTGGTGCCTGACGGGGGGGGGAGGGGGGAGGGGGCGGGGGAATTGGAGAGGAGAGAAGAGGGGGCAGAGGGCATCTCAGTGTATCTGTGTGTGTGCTTGCGTGCATCTTTGAGGAAACTCAAAGATCGGACGCGACAGAGCATGTATGTAGTCCAGCCGGACCAATTCACCACGTCTCTGTCTCTTGTCTCTCTGTTTCTGTTTCTCTATTTCTCTCTCTGTGTCTCTCTTTGTCTCTGTCTGTCTGTCTGTCTGTCTGTCTGTCTGTCTGTCTGTCTCTCTCTCTCTCTCTCTCGTTTGAATTCTCTCTCCCGCCCGCCCGCCCGCCCGCACTCCCTCCCTCCTTTTCCTCTCGACTTGCCAGTCAATCCTGGGGCTTGAGCTACTGTACTGGCGCTCCAACACACAACGGTCCCACTCCCAGCCTGCCTGCCTGCCTGCCTGCCTATGCATGGGCCCCATACTCCAACGAGGCACATCATCATCCCCACCCCACCCCTTCTCTGAAAAGAAGGCAGTCTCTCTCGGGGCCAGCCAGGCTGGGCCGGTTTTGTCAGTCAGTCAGTGCGTGGTTTGTTTGTTCTTTTTTTCCCCCCATGCATTTCATGAGAGAAAACTGCAATTCACAAAACCACCGCTAGATGGCGCACAATTCGCCGTCGACAAGGTGGATGGGGCGGCGGGAGGGGCAAAACAACGG
>NW_012326150.1:0-1333 GCF_000151885.1 Dipodomys ordii
TCAGCTTCTTCTCTTTCGGCTTCTCCTGCTTCTGCTTCTTGTGTTTCTCCTGCTTCTCTTTCTGCTTCTCATTTCGCTCTGCTTCTCCTTCTGCTTCTGCTTCTCCTCCTTCTCCTTCTCCTACTTCTGCTTCTCCTTCATCTTCTGCTTCTTCTGCTTCTCCTTCTGCATCTCCTTCTGCTTGTGCTTGGCCTTATGCTTCTTCTTCTGCCTCTGCTTCTCCTTCTCCTTCTTTTGCTTCTCCTTTTGCTTCTGCTTCTTCTGCTTTTCCTGCTTCTCCTTCTGCTTCTGCTTCTTCTGCCTTTCCTTCTGCATCTTTTTCTGCTTCTGCTTCTCCTTCTCCTTCTTCTGCTTCTCCTTCTTATTCTCCTTCTTCTTCTTCTTCTTCTTCTTCTTCTGCTTTACCTGCTTCTCTTTCTGCTTCTCCTTCTGCTTTTCCTTCTGTTTCTCCTTCTCCTTCTTCTTCTTCTGCTTTTCCTTCTGCTTCTCGTTCTGCTTCTGCTACAACTGCTACTGCTTCTACTTCTTCTGTTTCTTCTGCTTCTCCTTCTGATTTTCATTCTCTTTCTGCTTCTCCTTCTCCTTCTCCAGATTCTGCTTCTTCTGCTTCTCCTGCTTCTCCTTCTGCCTGAGGTTCTCCTTCTGCTTCTTCGGATTCTTATGCTTCTGCTTCTCCTTCTTCTGCTTCTTCTGCTTCCCCTCCTTCTCTTTCTGCTTCTCCTTCTGTTTCTGCTACTCCTTCTGCTTCTGCTTCTTGTCCTGCTCCTGTTTGTTCTGCTTATGCTTCTCCTGTTTCTGCATCTCCTGCTCCTCCTTCTGCTGCTCTTTCTGCTTCTCCTGCTGTTTTCCTTCCCCTGCTCCTCCTTCTTCTTCTTCTTCTTCTTCTTCTTCTTCTTCTTCTTCTTCTTCTTCTTCTTCTTCTTCTTCTTCTTCTTCTTCTTCTTAATTCTTCTTCTTCTTCTTCTTCTTCTGCTTCTTCTGCTTCTCCCGCTTCTGCTTCTTCTGCTTCTCCTGCTTCTTCTTCTGCATCTTCTTCTGCTTCTCCTTCTCCTTCTTCTGCTTCTCCTTCTGATTCTTCTTCTTCTGCTTTACCTGCTTCTCTTTCTGCTTCTCCTTCTGTTTCTCCTTCTCCTTCTTGTTCTTCTGCTTTTCCTTCTGCTTCTCGTTCTGCTTCTGCTACAACTGCTACAGCTTCTACTTCTTCTGTTTCTTCTGCTTCTCCTTCTGCTTTTGATTCTCTTTCTGCTTCTGCTTCTCCTTCTGCTTCTCATTCTGCTTCTCCAGATTCTGCTTCTTCTCCTTCTCCTGCTTCTCCTTCTGCTTCAGGTTCTGC
>NW_012326151.1:0-1333 GCF_000151885.1 Dipodomys ordii
GCTTCTCTTTCTGCTTTTCTTCTGTTTCTGCTTCTCCTTCTGCTTCTTCTCCTTCCTATGTTTCTCTGCTTCTGCTTCTCCTGCTTCTGCTTCTTCTGCTTCTCCTGCTTCTCATTCTCATTCTCCTTCTCTTTCTGCTTCTGCTTATCCTTCTGTTTCTCCTACTCCTAATCCTTCTCTTTCTCCTTCTCCTTCTTCTTCTTCTGCTTCTCCTGCTGCTTCTTCTTCTGCTTCTTCTGCTTTTTCTGTTTCTTCTTCTTCTGCTTCAGCTTCTGCTTCTTCTGCTTCTCCTTCTGCTTCTCCTTCTGCTTCTGCTCTTCTCCTTCTATTTCTTCTGTTTCTGCGTCTCCTGCTTCTTCTTCTTCTGCTTCTCCTACTTCTCCTTCTGTTTCTCCGTCTCCTTCTCCTTCTCCTTCAATTTCTCCTTCTTGTGCTTCTCATTCTGCTTCTGCTTCTGCTTCTCCTGCTCCTGCTTCTTCTGTTTCTCCTTCTGCTTCTTCTTCTGCTTCTCTTTCTGCTTCTTATTCTGCTTCTGCTCCTCCTACTCCTAATCCTTCTCTTTCTCCTTCTTCTTCTGCTTCTCGTTCTGCTTCTGCTTCTTCTGCTTGTTCGGTTTCTTCTGCTTCTGCTTTTCCAGCTTCTGCTGCTTCTGCTTCTCCTTCTTCTTCAGGTTCTCCTTCTGATTCTTCGGCTTCTTCTGTTTCTTCTGCTTCTGCTTCACCTGCTACTGCTTCTTCTGCTTCTTCTGCTTCTCTTTCTGCTTCTCCTTCTGCTTCTGCTTCTCCTTCTGCTCCTTCTCCTTCTTCTGTTTCTTCTTCTTCTTCTGCTTCTCCCGCTTCTGCTTCTTCTGCTTCTCCTGCTTGTCCTTCTCCTTCTGCTTCTCCTTCTCCTTCTTCTGCTTCTCTTTCTGCTCCTGCTTCTTCTGATTCTCCAACTTCTCCTACTTCTTCTTCTATTTCTGCTTGTCTTTCTGCTTCTGCATCTCCTTCTGCTTCACCTTCTGCTGCTCCTTCTCCTTCTTGTTTTTCTCCCTCTAATTCTGCTTCTTATGCTTCTTCTTTTTCTTCTGGTTCTGCTTCTCCTGCTTCTGCTTCTTATGCTTCTACTGCTTCTTCTTCTGCTTCTTCTGCTTCTTCTGCTTCTACTTCTCTTTCTGCTTCTGCTTCTCCTGCTTGTTTTTCTGCTTCTTCTGCTGCTTTTTCTACTTCTCCTTCTGCTTCTCTTATTGCATCTCCTTCTGCTTCTGCTTCTTCTGTTTCTCGTGCCTGAATATCTGATTCTACTTCTATGCTGCTTCTCCTTCTGCTTCTGCTTCTCCTACTGCTTCTGTTTC
>NW_012326152.1:0-1333 GCF_000151885.1 Dipodomys ordii
GTATGAGTCAAGGTTAGCAGCAGCTTCAGCGGAGCGGCCTGTGTCAATCTGAATACGCCCTCCGTATCCCCCCTCAGCCCCCACATATCCTCCCCCTCCGCAACACGTCGGCTGGCGGTCGAAACCCCGCCCTCCCCCCTCCCCGTGGTCATGGCTACGACAGAGGAAAAGCAAATGATGATAATAATGAATCATAACAACCTATATGTATGTGTATGTCAGAACTCTCACTCCCCACTGCCGGGTAGGTGAGGACTGACTGACTGAGTGAGTGACTGACCCGACCCGTGTTTTGCCCCTCCCGCCGCCCCATCCACCTTGTCGAGTGGTGGTTTTGTGAATTGCAGTTTTCTCTCATGAAATGCATGGGGGAAAAAAAGAACAAACAAACCACGCACTGACTGACTGAGAAAACCGGCCCAGGCTGGCTGGCCCCGAGAGAGACTGCCGTCTTTTCAGAGAAGGGGTGGGGTGGGGATGATGATGTGCCTCGTTGGAGTATGGGGCCCATGCATAGGCAGGCAGGCAGGCAGGCAGGCTCGGAGTGGGACCGTTTTGTGTTGGAGCGCCAGTACAGTAGCTCAAGCCCCAGGATTGACTGGCAAGTCGAGAGGAAAAGGAGGGAGGGAGTGCGGGCGGGTGGGCGGGCGGGAGAGAGAATTCAAACGAGAGAGAGACAGACAGACAGACAGAGAGACAGACAGACAGACAGACAGACAGACAGACAGAGACAAAGAGAGACACAGAGAGAGAAATAGAGAAACAGAAACAGAGAGACAAGAGACAGAGACGTGGTGAATTGGTCCGGCTGGACTACATACATGCTCTGTCGCGTCCGATCTTTGAGTTTCCTCAAAGATGCACGCACGCACACACACAGATACACTGAGATGCCCTCTGCCCCCTCTTCTCTCCTCTCCAATTCCCCCGCCCCCTCCCCCCTCCCCCCCCCGTCAGGCACCAGAAATGAGATCCCTCCCCTTCGCCTATTGCGTCAATTACAAACAAAAGGCAGCGTGAGATTCAAGCAAATTTGTTTTATTTTCTTCCGAGGGTAGGGTTGTGGATTTTGTTGCGGGGGGGGTGGTCGGAGGTCGTGGTCGTGGTCGAGTAATCGCCTGCGGGGGGGGGTGAGGATGGACGGTTACGCCACTTGCATGGATGGCTCGCGTTCCCCTCTGGCTGTCTGGTTGCCGCTGAGTGCTTCAGATATCACCATCCGGTCAGGGAGCAGGGCCTGAAGATAAAGAGATACTAAAGAGATAATTAGGAGCAGGACTCCAGGGAAGCCCGAAGGCGGGGGGGGCAGGGGGAGGGGGGAGGGAGAGAATGG
>NW_012326153.1:0-1333 GCF_000151885.1 Dipodomys ordii
CCCGCTGTGTCCCGCTGTGTCCCCCGCTGTGTCCCCCGCTGTGTCCTCGCTGTGTCCCCCGATGTATCCCGCTGTGTCCTCGATGGGTCCCCAGCTGTGTCCGGCTGTGTCCCCCGCTGTGTCCCGCTGTGTCCCGCTCTGTCCCGCTCTGTCCCTGCTGTGTCCTCGCTGTGTACTCCATTGTTTCAGGCTGTTTCAACGCTGTGTCTCGCTGTGTCCCCTCTCTGTCTCCGCTGTCCCCCGCTGTGTCCACCGCAGTGTCCCGCTGTGTCCCGCTGTGTCTACTGTTGTGTCCCTGCTATGTCCCGCTGTGTCCCGCTGTGTCCCGCTCTGTCCTCGCTGTGTCCCCAGCTGTGTCCCGCTGTGCCCCTCGCTGTGTCCCGCTGTGTCCCCGCAGGCTCACTTCTGTTTCTGCTGTGTTTCGCTGTGTTCCGTGGTGTCCCGCTTTGTCCCCCGCTTTTTCCCTTGCTGAGTCCCCACTGTGTCCCAGCTGTGTCTCCCTGTGTCCTCGCTGTGTCCCCCGCTGTCTCCCGCTCTGTCCCCCTCTGTGTCTAAAGCTTTGTCACCGCTTTGTCCCACTGTGTCCCGCTGTGTCCCGCTGTGCCCCACTGTGTCCCGTTGTGTCCACAGCTGTGTACCACACTGTGTAACGCTGTGTTCCCCGCTGTGTCCTGATGTGTACCCGCTGTGTCCCCCGATGTGTCCCCCGCAGTGTCCTGCTGTGTCCCGCTCTGTCCCCGCTGTGTCCCGCTGTGTCCCACTGTGTCCCCGCTGTGTGCCCCCTGTGTCCTGCTGTGTAGCCCGTTGTGTTTAGCTGTGTCACCGCTGTGTCCCCTCTCTGTCTCCGCTGTCCCCCTCTGTTTCCTCCATTGTGTCCCGCTGTGTCCCGTTGTGTCCTCCGCTGTGTCCTGCTGTGTCCCCCGCTGTGTCCCGCCGTGTCCTTGCTGTGAACCCCGCTGTGTCCCGCTGTGTCCTCGCTGTGTCCCCCGCTGTGTCCCGCTGTGTCCCCCGCTGTGTCCCGCTGTGTCACGCTGTTTCCCCGCTGTGTCCCAGCTCTGTCATTCTGTGTAGCCCGCTGTGTCCAGCTTTGTCCCTGTTGTTTCTCACTGTTTCCCACGCTCTGTCCCCCGCTTATTCCCGCTGTGTCCCCTGCACTGTCCCGCTGTCCCGCTGTGTCCCCGCAGGATCACCGCTGTTTCCCGCTGTGTCCCACTGTGTTCCGTGGTGTCCCGCTTTGTCCCCCGCTGTGTCCCCCGCTGAGTCCCCGCTGTGCCCCCACTGTGTCCCGGCTGTGTCCTCGCTGTGTCCCCCTCTGAGTCCCGCTCTTTCCCCC
>NW_012326154.1:0-1333 GCF_000151885.1 Dipodomys ordii
CCAAGTCCTTGGTCCCCGCTCCGCCAACTTTTCTTGGTCCCATCACTTGTAGTATCGAGAGTGATATTACTGAGATTATATGTTTCCCCCGCCCCCGCCCCGCCTTCGGGCTTCCCTGGAGTCCTGCTCCTAATTATCTCTTTAATATCTCTTTATCTTCCAGCCCCTGCTTCCTGACCGGATGGTGATATCTGAAGCACTCAGCGGCAACCAGACAGCCAGAGGGGAACGCGAGCCATCCATGCAGGTGGCGTAACCGTCCATCCTCACCCCCCCCCGCAGGCGATTACTCGACCACGACCACGAACTCCGACCCCCACCCCCGCACCAAAATCCACAACAATACCCTCGGAACAAAATAAAACAAATTTGCTTGAATCTCACGCTGCCTTTTTGTTTGTAATTGACGCAATAGGCGAAGGGGAGGGATCTCATTTCTGGTGCCTGACGGGGGGGAGGGGGGAGGGGGCGGGGGAATTGGAGAGGAGAGAAGAGGGGGCAGAGGGCATCTCAGTGTATCTGTGTGTGTGCGTGCGTGCATCTTTGAGGAAACTCAAAGATCGGACGCGACAGAGCATGTATGTAGTCCAGCCGGACCAATTCACCACGTCTCTGTCTCTTGTCTCTCTGTTTCTGTTTCTCTATTTCTCTCTCTGTTTCTCTCTTTGTCTCTGTCTGTCTGTCTGTCTGTCTGTCTGTCTCTCTCTCTCTCTCTCTCTCTCTCTCTCTCTCGTTTGAATTCTCTCTCCCGCCGGCTCGCCCGCCCGCACTCCCTCCCTCCTTTTCCTCTCGACTTGCCAGTCAATCCTGGGGCTTGAGCTACTGTACTGGCGCTCCAACACACAACGGTCCCACTCCGAGCCTGCCTGCCTGCCTGCCTGCCTATGCATGGGCCCCATACTCCAACGAGGCACATCATCATCCCCACCCCACCCCTTCTCTGAAAAGAAGGCAGTCTCTCTCGGGGCCAGCCAGCCTGGGCCGGTTTTCTCAGTCAGTCAGTGCGTGGTTTGTTTGTTCTTTTTTTTCCCCCATGCATTTCATGAGAGAAAACTGCAATTCACAAAACCACCACTAGATGGCGCGCGTTCGCCGTCGACAAGGTGGATGGGGCGGCGGGAGGGGCAAAACACGGGTCGGGTCAGTCACTCACTCAGTCAGTCAGTCCTCACCTACCCGGCAGTGGGGAGTGAGAGTTCTGACATACACATACATATAGGTTGTTATGATTCATTATTATCATCATTTGCTTTTCCTCTGTCGTAGCCATGACGACGGGGAGGGGGGAGGGCGGGGTTTCGAACGCCAGCCGACGTGTTGCGGAGGGGGAGGG
>NW_012326155.1:0-1333 GCF_000151885.1 Dipodomys ordii
GGGAACGAGCGACTCCTCCCCCTCCCCCTCCCCCTCCGCAACACGTCGGCTGGCGGTCGAAACCCCGCCCTCCCCCCTCCCCGTCGTCATGGCTCCGACAGAGGAAAAGCAAATGATGATAATAATGAATCATAACAACCTATATGTATGTGTATCAGAACTCTCACTCCCCACTGCCGGGTAGGTGAGGACTGACTGACTGAGTGAGTGACTGACCCGACCCGTGTTTTGCCCCTCCCGCCGCCCCATCCACCTTGTCGACGGCGAACGCGCGCCATCTAGCGGTGGTTTTGTGAATTGCAGTTTTCTCTCATGAAATGCATGGGGGAAAAAAAAGAACAAACAAACCACGCACTGACTGACTGAGAAAACCGGCCCAGGCTGGCTGGCCCCGAGAGAGACTGCCTTCTTTTCAGAGAAGGGGTGGGGTGGGGATGATGATGTGCCTCGTTGGAGTATGGGGCCCATGCATAGGCAGGCAGGCAGGCAGGCAGGCTCGGAGTGGGACCGTTGTGTGTTGGAGCGCCAGTACAGTAGCTCAAGCCCCAGGATTGACTGGCAAGTCGAGAGGAAAAGGAGGGAGGGAGTGCGGGCGGGCGGGCGGGCGGGAGAGAGAATTCAAACGAGAGACAGACAGACAGACAGACAGACAGACAGACAGACAGACAGACAGACAGAGACAAAGAGAGACACAGAGAGAGAAATAGAGAAACAGAAACAGAGAGACAAGAGACAGAGACGTGGTGAATTGGTCCGGCTGGACTACATACATGCTCTGTCGCGTCCGATCTTTGAGTTTCCTCAATGATGCACGCACGCACACACACAGATACACTGAGATGCCCTCTGCCCCCTCTTCTCTCCTCTCCAATTCCCCCGCCCCTTCCCCCCTCCCCCCCCGTCAGGCAACAGAAATGAGATCCCTCCCCTTCGCCTATTGCGTCAATTACAAACAAAAGGCAGCGTGAGATTCAAGCAAATTTGTTTTATTTTGTTCCGAGGGTAGGGTTGTGGATTTTGGTGCGGGGGGGGGGTCGGAGGTCGTGGTCGTGGTCGAGTAATCGCCTGCGGGGGTGGGGGGGTGAGGATGGACGGTTACGCCACCTGCATGGATGGCTCGCGTTCCCCTCTGGCTGTCTGGTTGCCGCTGAGTGCTTCAGATATCACCATCCGGTCAGGAAGCAGGGGCTGGAAGATAAAGAGATATTAAAGAGATAATTAGGAGCAAGACTCCAGGGAAGCCCTAAGGCGGGGGGGGGCGGGGGGAGGGGGGAGGGAGAGAATGGTGGAGAGGAGGGGAGACGGATCTATCCAGGGAACGAGCGACTCCTGA
>NW_012326156.1:0-1333 GCF_000151885.1 Dipodomys ordii
GCCAGGTATAGCAGAAGCTGGAGTAGCTGAAGAACAGAATGATGTATAAACCGATATGATATCAGATGGTGAATTTGTAGCTGTAGCTGTAGCAGATGAGATATCTGAAGTGATTGGATATGCAGATGATGGTGAAGGAGAAGTGATTCTGTTATAGAATTTGATTGTTAAGTATTAGATTTGAATCATGATAAGCAGATACACAAGAATTTGAAGAAGGAGAAGTTACTGAAGTTGAAGCAGAAACAGAAGGAAAAGCAGAAAGAGATGCAGGAGAAGCAGAAGAAGCAGCAGCAGGAGAATCAGAAGCAGAAGAAGCAGAAGCAGAACTTGAAGCAGAAGGAGAAGCAGGAGAAGCAGAATCTGGAGAAGCAGAAGGAGAAGCAGAAGCAGAAAGAGAAGCAAAAGCAGAAGGAGAAGCAGAAGGGGAAGCAGAAGAAACAGAAGAAGCAGAGGCAGTAGCAGAAGAAGCAGAAGATGCAGAAGCAGAAGGAGAAGCATAAGGAGAAGCATAAGGAGAAGCAGTAGAAGCAGAAGAAGCAGAAGCAGGAGAAGCAGAAACAGAAGAAAAAGAATAAGCAAAAGAAGCAGAAGCAGAAGCAGTGGGAGAAGCAGAAGAAGGAGAAGGAGCAGAAGGAGAAGGAGAAGCAGAAGCAGAAAGAGTAGCAGAAACAGAAGGAGAACAAGAAGGAAAAACAGGAGAAGCAGAAGAAGCAGAAGCAGAACCTAAAGCAGAAGTAGATGCAGGAGGAGCAAAGAAGCAGAATCTGGAGAAGAAGAAGGAGAACCAGAAGGAGAAGCAGAAGCAGAAAGAGAAGCAAAAGCAGAAGGAGAAGCAGAAGAAACAGAAGAAGCAGAATCAGTAGCAGAAGAAGCTGAAGATGCCGAACCAGAAAGAGAAGCAGAAGGAATAGCAGAAGAACGAGGAGAAACAGAAGGAGAAGCAGAAGGATTCGCAGGAAAAGCAGAAGAAACAGAAGCAGACGGAGAAGAAGGAGAAGGAGAAGCCGAAGCAGAAGAAGAAGCAGAAGGAAAAGCACAAGCAGAAGGAGATGCAGAAGGAGAAGCAGGAGATGCAGAAGAAGCAGAAGCAGAAGGAGAAGAAGAAGGAGAAGAATCAGAATCAGAAGAAGCAGAAGCAGATATAGAAAGAGAAGCCGACGAAGAGAAGCAGAACGAGAAGCAGGAGAAGCAGGAGAAGCACAAGCGGGAGATGCAGCAGAAGAAGAAACAGAAGAAGATGAAGGAGCAGAAGCAGATGGAGAAGCAGTTAGAGAAGCTTGAAAAGCAGATGAAGCAGAAGCAGGATAAGCAGAGGAGAAGATACAGGAGA
>NW_012326157.1:0-1333 GCF_000151885.1 Dipodomys ordii
TGCTTCTTCTTCTTCTTATTCTTCTGCTTATTCTGCTTCTACTACTCTTTCTGCTTCTCCTTCTCCTGCTAGATATACTACTTCTTCAGCTGCTTCTCCTTTTGCTGAATCTTCTACTTCTTCTTCTGCTACTCTTTTTGCTTCTCCTTCTGCTTCTGCTTCTGCTTCTTAAGTTTCTCCTGCCTGAATTTCTGGTTCTACTTGATCTACTGCTTCTCCTTCTGATTCTGCTTCTACTTCTACTTCTGTTTCTGCTCCTTCTGCCTCTTCTCTTTCGACTTCTCCTGCTTCTTTTTCTTGTGCTTCTCCTGCTTCTGTTTCTGCTTCTCATTCCGCTTCTGCTTCTCCTTCTTCTTCTGCTTCTCCTCCTTCTCCTTCTCCTACTTCTGCATCTCCTTCAGCTTATGCTTCTTCTCTTTCTCCTGCTTTTCCTTCTGCATCTCCTTCTGCTTGTGCTTGTCCTTATGCTTCTTCTTCTGCTTCTCTTCTCCTTCTCCTTCTTTTGCTTCTCCTTTTGCTTCTGCTTCTTCTGCCTTTCCTACTTCTCCTTCTGCTTCTGCTTCTTCTGCTTCTCATTCTGAATCTTCTTCTGCTTCTCCTTCTTCTTCTTCTGCTTCTCCTTCTGATTCTCCTTCTGCTTCTTCTTCTTCTGCTTTACCTGCTTCTCTTTCTGCTTCTCGTTCTGCTGCTCCTTCTGTTTCTCCTTCTCCTTCTTGTTCTTCTGCTTTTCCTTCTGCTTCTCGTTCTGCTTCTGCTACAACTGCTACTGCTTCTACTTCTTCTGTGTCTTCTGCTTCTCCTTCTGCTTCAGTTTCTGCTTCTGCTTCTTCGGATTCTTATGCTTCTGCTTCTCCTGCTTCTGCTTCCCCTCCTTCTCTTTCTGCTTCTCCTTCTGTTTCTGCTTCTCCTTCTGCTTCTTGTCCTTCTCCTGTTTCTTCTGCTTCTGCTTCTGCTTCTCCTGTTTCTGCTTCTCCTGCTTCTCCTTCTGCTGCTCTTTCTGCTTCTCCTGCTGCTTTTCCTTCTCCTGCTCCTTCTTCTGCTTCTCTTTCTGCTTCTCCTTCTGTTTCTCCTTCTCCTTCTCCTTCTCGTTCTTCTGCTTTCCCTTCTGCTTCTCCTTCTGCATCTGCATTTTCTGCTTCTTCTGCTACTGCCTCTGCTTCTTCTGTTTCTTCTGCTTCTCCTTCTGCTTTTGCTTCTCTTTCTGCTTCTGCTTCTCCTTCTGCTTGTCCAGATTCTGCTTCTTCTGCTTCTCCTGCTTCTCCTTCTGCTTCAGGTTCTGCTTCTGCTTCTTCGGCTTCTTCTGCTTCTGCTTCTCCTGCTGCTGCTCTCTTGA
>NW_012326158.1:0-1333 GCF_000151885.1 Dipodomys ordii
CAGTCCCTGCTGTGTCCCTGCTGTCCCACTGTGTCCCCTGCTGTCTCCCTGCTGTGTCCCCGCTGTGTCCCGCTGTGTCCCGCTGTGTCCCCCGCTGATTCCCGCTGTGTCCCAGATGTGTCCCGCTGTGTACTCGCTGTGTCCCCTGCTGTGTCCCCTTTGCCCCCTGTGTCCCCCGCTGTGTCCCGCTGTGTCCCCCGCTGTGTCACGCTCTGTCCCCTGCTGTGTCCCCGCTGTGTCCCGCTGTGTCCTGCTGTGTCCCGCTGTGACCGTTTTGAGTCCCGCTATATCCCCGCTGTGTCCCACATTGTCATCGCTGTGTCCCCCGCTGTGTCCCGCTGTGTCCCGCTGTGTCCCCCTCTGTGTCCCGCTGTGTCCCCTGCTTGTCCCTGCTGTGTCCCGCTGTGTTCCGCTGTGTCACGCTGTGTCCTTGCTGTGTCTCCCGCAGAGTCCCGCAGTGTCCTCACTGTGTCCCTCACTGTGTCCTGCTTTGTCCACTGCTGTGTCCCGCTGTGTACCCCTCTGTGTCCCCCGCTGTGTCCCCCGCTGTGTCCCGCTGTGTCCCGCTTTGTCCCCCGCTGTGTCCCTGCTGTGCTCCGCTGTGTACCGCTGTGTCTTGCTGGGTACTGCTGTGTCCCCCGCTGAGTCCTGCTGTGTCCCCGCTGTGTCCCAATGTGTCCTCGCTGTGTCCCCCGCTGTGTCCCGCTGTGTCCCCGCTTTGTCCCCCGCTGTGTCCCGCTGGGTCCCTCTGTGTCCCCTGCTGTGTACCCTGCTCTGTCCCACTGTGTCCCCCGCTGTGTCCCTGTTGTGTCCCGCTGTGTCCCCCTGTGTCCCCCGCTGTGTCCTGCTGTGTCCCCTGCTGTGTCCCGCTCTGTCCCCTGCTGTGTCCCCGCTGTGTCCCGCTGTGTCCTGCTGTGTCCCGCTGTGACCGTGTTGAGTCCCGCTATATCCCCGCTGTGTCCCGCTTTGTCATCGCTGTGTCCCCCGCTGTGTCCCGCTGTGTCCCGCTGTGTCCCCCGCTGTGTCCCGCTGTGTCACCCTCTGTGTCCCGCTGTGTCCCCTGCTGTGTCCCTGCTGTGTCCCGCTGTGTTCCGCTGTGTCACGCTGTGTCCTCGCTGTGTCACGCTGTGTCCTCGCTGTGTCTCCCGCAGAGTCCCGCAGTGTCCTCGCTGTGTCCCTCACTGTGTCCTGCTTTGTCCACTGCTGTGTCCCGCTGTGTACCCCTCTGTGTCCCCCACTGTGTCCCCCGCCTTGTCTCGCTGTGTCCCGCTTTGTCCCCCGCTGTGTCCCTGCTGTGCTCCGCTGTGTACCGCTGTGTCTCGCTGTGTACTGC